>NW_012130080.1:371453-376056 GCF_000143395.1 Atta cephalotes | reverse complement strand
CTCCTCTCTCTCTCTAACCTACGCTCTCTCTCTCTCTCTCTCTCTCTCTCTCTCTCTCTCTCTCTCTCTCTCTTTCTCTCTCTCCCCTCTCCTCTTCTCCCCTCTCTGTTTCATATACGCTTTCCACTCCACCAACGAGATTTTTCATGACATGAATCGCGTCCGGTGTATCAAGTCATACCCAGAAGGCTGAAGCTTCTACGAAGCACGAAGGGTGGTCCTATCTTATCGGCGTAGCCATAATGGCCTGTTCTATCTCATCTCCAGTCTCGTTGACCGTTTGCCCCTAGACCACTTTCGCCATCACGGCTTTACCACGGTAATGGCGACCAGGAAGAAACCTGGCTGATTTGCCGCTTCAGCATCAGCGAAAGAGGAAAAAGATTCGTATCACGAAAATATCAGCTTGATGGCCTATTAAGTACTTTTACTAAGCATTGATTTCAAGTCGAATATATGAATTATTTATCACAATCTTCCAGAATTAAATTGTTAAATTATATTTTATTTTGAAATTCAGACGCAATCTTCGTTGAGATGAATAATAGAAACTAATTGGAATTTAATTTAAATCGAAAAAAAAAACGTTCGTTTAAAATTGATAATTTCTAAAAAATGCATTAAATTAAATAATAAATTCATCAAAAGACTTTATTTTCTATTTATTTACTTTCTATTAATTCGGTGTTATAAACATATATGAAATGCGTGAAAATTTGCAGTGCGGTAATCAATTGCGCGATACAGCAAAAGTTAGATTGCGAGACGCAATGCATTAACGATGCTGATGGACTATTCAATTGAATACAGCCACATTGGTTGCAGTTATAATAAGCTTGATAAAGGACGTTGTATAAAATGTGCATTGCGTTGGAGCTTTAGCTCGTAAGGAAACTACTTTTCGTTTAGGCGCGCTTAAGAACAGATAACAAGTTCAACGCAGGCAGAATATATTGATGAAGCTGACTGGCTATTAAGCATCTTTATTGCTCATCGCTCGAATGTTTCGCGCCCGCGCATCGTGAAATAAAGTTGTCTGCAAAATGCATTTCATCTCTACTTTGAGTGGTTGAGTTAGCCGAAGTTCTATTAAGGAATGGCACGCTAAGTAATTACATCGTGTGATATCGATCTCAAAATCGATCCTACCTGTGACCTGGAAAAAGCCGATGAGAATCGTTACTTATGGAAGATTATATTGCACATTCAGGAGAAACGAAACGGAGTTTCCCTTCGCGACATTTAAACGACCAGCCACTGTCGCAGTTTATTTATGTCTGTCCTAAAGAGATACACTTCCGACGTTTGTGGTTCTCATAACCTCAGTTTATTGACACTGTTAAGGATGTTCCTATAATCCACGGATCTGAAACTTTGGGCTACAATGGCAAGTTCAATGCGCGTCGCATGGCTTCGTTAAAGCAATACAGAGAGGTGCGAATTTAATAGTTTTATATTAAATTTTAATGATAGCGTCATATTATGGTCTGCTACCTTTCATCTTTATTACTATCGAAATTCTTAGAACGATTTATTGGTTTGTATATATATATATATATATACATACATTAAAGTTTTTTTTACACGTCACAGTATATTCAGACAAAATAATAAAAATTAGTATCTATTTTTAAACAATACAAAATCTTGAAGACGATTATTACTTTTTGTAGTTCGATAATAATAATAATTTATAATCATTATTTTGCTGCTGATAAAAAATAAATTTTAAGTAGTTAATATGTTGATAGTTATTATTAATGATTATAATTTTTTACATTTGGGAAACAAAAAGTAAAGATTTATTTGAAATGTAATAGACTAGGTCAGTTATTATAGTTTATATCCCATGGATTAATTAAAACATCTAAAACATCTATAACGTATATAAAATAATATACACGTATACTTTCATAAAGAGAATATTGCATTTTATACGTTTTGTAACTTTATAAATATTAAATGGTTTTATGGATAGTGCGAGAAACATTCTCTCCCTCTGTATCGTTCGTTCATTAATTATTTATCGCGTCAACTAAAGAGTCAGTCAACCGCGAACACTCATTAGGTTTTATCGGGGAGACCAGATGAATTTTGTGAATCGCAATACTGCACATCGCTGACAGAAATTTATGTCACTCCGCGAGTAGTGTGGGTGCACCATAGAAGAAGGGCTGAAGCTAAAGAACTGGGTTAAAATATGCCAACGCCATTGCTAACTCGAAGAGTAGAGCAAATTAATTTTGGCTTGTCACAAAGATGATCATCCATAAATGCAATAGCTTCTTCGCTTTCTTCATCGCTTCATATGTTCCGCGTTCTCTTCTTTTCTCTCCTTGATTTATCGATTCAACATGCCCGAGAAAAAGAGTATGCAATAATCGTGATTTATGTATTCATTACCAACCACTTCGGCACGACTCGTTTGCACTGTTTTCAGCTGCTAGCACAATATTCGCCCCGATGCCGCAGTTTATTTTCAATTTTGGAGCTTTTTTGGACAGGACGCATTATTGCACGATGTTTCGATCGTTGATCATTCTGCAAATAGCTGTTACGACATTTATCTGTGAATTATTATATTTGTTGCGAATTATTCTTCATTCTGTTCATTCATTTCATTTAACTTTCCTATTATTTTTTAAATCTTTTTAAAATTTCATAAAGTTTATGCAAACTTTATAAAATTGTGATTGAAGTAGATTACATAAACGATTATTATTTAGAAAAAAGGAAAAGTGAAATCAAGAAGATTTTACGTATGATTAAATTTTGTTATTTAATGTTATGTGTTATGCAACCAACACTAGCATGAGCGGGATTTCGTTGATTTTTGTTGCCAACATTCTCTGAATGTTCTGCGGATGAGATATGCTCGGGCTTCATAGCGGCAGCTGGGCCGATCGATGTCCGTGTACGGTTAGTGGATATTCGAGTAGAACGAGTAGAGAACGTTGGAAAGAACCGAAACGGCTGGGCGCGCGGGGTGGACGTTAGGAAAGGGAAGTTGCTTGCTGGAGACAGCGGAAGAAAAATAGCGGAAGTCATCGACCTCCGAAGGGCTATATATCAGAGAGGGTCGCGGGAGGATGGTAGAGGAACCCTGGCGAGTATTTTCATGTACATATATAGATCCATGCCTGTGTGTGAATAGATGGAAAGGGTAAAAGGGGGCGAGTTTTCGTGCGATTCGCAAAGTGTACCAGCTAGAGGAATGAGAACGAAGACGTTGAAGAGCTAGAAGGACGAGAAGGATAAGAGTTGGAGAAGTAGTCGAGGAGATAGTACGGAATCTAGGATAGTAGTCCTATCGTTTTATCATCTAACCAAGGCGAGGACAACGACAATGTCGGTGGTGGTGATTTTGTTCCTTTCTATTCTCGTTCGCTCCTTTGCCGGTCGGGTTTATCTTAAATGAGACTCCTGGAGGGCTTAACTCGGCTTGCCATGGTTACTCCGCGTATCTTTTACTCGTGCCAGGGTATATCTCTGATTGATTAAATTCTTGCAATTACGTCGCGTCGTATATCACACTACCGGCTTACCCCAGAGAGAACATGTTGAGCAAAACTGGAATTCGAATGGCAAGACGCGTCAAGATTACCCTTCACCAGTGGATTTGCGTCAACGATACGTTTTAGATTTCATTGTGATAGACATCCTACTGACACAACCTAACATGGACTGAATTGAGAGGTTTAATTTTATTGTACTTCAGATTGCGACTACAACAATGATGTATGTTGACGTTGTGACCATCAAGCATGCAAACGGACATATAATATGTTTGTCATTTAATACTAATATACAGTATGAGATTAATTATTGTTTTTAATCCTACTTGGAATCCTACATTTAATCCTACTTGGATATAATATATAGTATTTAATATATAATATATAGTATCCATATAGTATTTGTAAAATATTCTGTTTTATCACGCATATTAAAAAAAATATATATATATATATAATATTATATATATTTACATCACAATACCAATTATAAAGAGATCTAGATTTCCACATAAATCCAAATTAAACGATATATCATGTTTTGTACTTTATAATTGTATGCATTATTACTATTATTATACCGCGTCACTATTATTATATTTGACATTGGTACGGATATATATAGCGTCAGAAATATACAGTGTAAATTACGGCACGCGTTTCGACAATGCGACGCAAATCCGAACAAGCGATGCGCAACAATGCCAAACGATTTCCGCAATTGTTGCCATTATCGTTTTAATCATAGCATTTACGATCACGCCAGCTTCAACAATAGTAACGCCGTCGAAACAACACAAATACATTGTTATTAAGTCACAATACAACGAAGCTACGACATCGATATTATTTTCCGACTCGACGACATTATCTACAACCACTGTCGAAATGAACAATGCGTGGAAACGAGGAGAAAAAGAGAGTCCGTACAGAGACCTAATACAAAAAAAAGACAAGCGAAGCATGGATAGCATGTAAGAGATAGAGAGTTGGAATGATAGAGTGAAGGAAGGAGAGGGAGAGCGGGGGAGAGAGAGAGAGAGAGAGAGAGAGAGAGAGAGAGAGAGAGATAAGAGGAGAGAGAGAGA
>NW_012130080.1:363555-367201 GCF_000143395.1 Atta cephalotes | reverse complement strand
CTCTCTCTCTCTCTCTCTCTCTCTCTCTCTCTCTCTCTCTGTTAAAAAATCGTTTTTCTCTTTTTTTAATATATAATTCTGTGGCGATAATTAAATTTTACGGTTGTGAATGCAAACGAAACAAAACTTCTTCATCTTTTGTCATTTATCCATAATTAAAGACGCATTTTTACCGCGAATGGAATGGAATATATAATGGAACCGCGATATTTTTGTAATGTCTTTATTATTAGCCGAGTGACGATTAACATATACACATGACTACTATATTTCATTTTCTACTATCTCATAGCTCATCTATCATTCTAATTGTAAATAAATTAGCAATCACAATATATAGTTATAATAAATATATTATACGGAGCGCTTCCCGAGCAACGGATTTCGTGTGACAATAGGCGGGCACGCATGCCAAGAGTTGGTAGAATGATAGATTTACACGATATCGAAATACAAGCGATGAATTGACCTCGAACGAGAAATTTTAATGCATTACATACGGCGTTTTTCGTAGCGTCGTGCGGTCTTGTTGCACTGTGGGCTCTAATCTTATCAAATTGACCCTCTACTTTGACTTAGTCAGAAGACCATGACAGAAATAACGTTTCTTCGTCCTGTGGTATCCGACCCCCGTCGGAGAATCAACGAATTCCCCGGATGACTCTGAAAAGCCGCACGAGGATTTCCGACGTCGTAAGAACGGCCATTAAGACAGCGATAATAGTCGGCGATATGATTCGCCTTTGTTAATTAAAGCGTAACGAGGCGATAGCTCAAAGGTTTCATATAATGGATCGGACAACGCGATCTTCATCTTTGATTCTCCACAATACGACTCATAATTTATTCACAGGAAATTCCCGGAAATTATTTTATAGATTTCGATTTTATCTCAAAATAAATTTGATTTAGGTTTTTTTTATTACTATGTACGAGATTTGATCAGTTAATCATTGAATTTTTATTTCCATTAATTTTTAATATCTAAATATTACATGTGTATAAATATCAATGCATTCACATATAATAGATTTATTTATTATTTTATTTATCGTAAAATACATATAAAAACATAAAAACTATATTTAAATTGTTTAAACAAAATTAAATCTATATTTAATTTTATTTTCAACAATAGAATTTAATCTTATTATACATATAAGTTTATATTATACTTTATATTAAACATTATTATTTAAGTGTTGTTTGTATTGTCATCATGCAAAAAAGTTTCCTGTCGCGTACGAATAATTTTGATTTAATCAAATCTATTGTATTTTGTTTCAAGATACTTTACATCATCATGAGTTTTAATTACGAGCATAGAAAGGGACGGCTTTGCGAGAAGAATCTTCGCGGCATACTACTGAATTTTACCTTTCCGTTTCCCCTCAGCCATTACTCTATCAGGTTTCTTTTCGTAGTTCCTTCTGTTGACGTTGCAAAGAGAAGAACGATTCCTTAATTTCCTATATAGTGGCTACATTGTCCGCTATCCCAGGACACCCCGCTGCGTTATAACGCAGTTTAATCATACTACAAGCGAGCATCCCTCGTTAGTGAAATATCGTAGTCACTATAATATGCGGCTACATTCCACGCGACGATGTATGTACATTGCGAGATGCTACAAGACATTTTCACTGTTCGGAAGGGCATCTAAATTTTGCGGTGCTGTTGGGAAATCGATAATAATCTTTCGACTTTGATGAGAAATGGAAAACAAATTGGCACTGTTGCGCTTTACGTGTATATTAGTAATTTGTAAAAATAGTACTTATTATATAGGCGAGTTATTATACGATATCTCCTTTGAATAAAACCTAATCTTTTTATAATGAACACAATAATTTTATCGTGAAAGCTTAGACAGCTTGCAGCATTGTCACTTGATTTATTTTATTCGTAAAAGCTGTTCAATTATTTCGTTTTTCTTAATATAACTTGTATCTTTGTAAGAAGAGTGCAATTTTAATTTTATTATAAAATTAAAACTTTTTTTTGTGATGCAAAAAAAATTAATACCAATAGTTTTTAATACTAATAGTTTTTAATATAATTTTTCTAAAACATTACATTGTATATACTCTGGTAAATAGTACAATCGTAATGCTTTTTATATCTAAATATATTTCTATGTTTGTTGAACAGTTTTATATTGTCAAGAAAACATTTACGTTATTCTTAATGTCTCGCGTTATCGATATTATTGGATCTATAGTGAATATGCTCATCGAAAAAAGAAATGAGGAGGAATGAAGAGTTACAAGAGAGAGTTTGAAGAGCATTGCGCATAGTTGAAAAACAGTCCTAAGAAAACCGAAGAAAGAGACAGATTCTGAACGAAAGGAGATGCTTGCAATAATTGTGATTTACGATTTGGTTGCTCGCAAAGCGCGGAGAGATCGTTTGAAACCGTGGCGACGTATTTTGCGAAGCAGAAGAACTGGTCGGCCAGACGAGAAGATGAAGAAAAAGACAATAGGATACGAGGGAGGAAAGAAGGAAGTGAGATTACGGGCTTCCCGCTTTTTGACAAATCACTGATGGAAAATCCAGCCATGAAGAACCGCGATATACTAGACTGTGTCTTTATACTATCTGTAGGTTTTGTGTAATTATTATATGTATCTATGAAAATTGTCTTAACGAGTGTAAATTTTAATTGATGTTTTTTTTTCACGATTTTTAGAACCAATGACTTAAATAGCAAAGTATCATAATTCTGTTTTGCGATACGGGGAAATCAATTTTTTATTAATATTTTTTATTAATATTAAATATATCCAAGGTATTGCTGTGTGTACCTGATATAGTGACACGTCTTATTATACTAGATTCTAGAACGAAATATTACATGAGTTTTCATTTTCAATATGTATACATTTGCGATATATTGTTTGAAGATCACACCCAGTTAATGCGTGTATATGTATTTGATAAATCTACAGTGGCAAACTGTAAACAAAAATATTGAGAGTAACTGTATATAAATTGAGGGAAGAAAATTTTAGCATATGAAAAGCTTAGTGAAGCATTTCACAGTGGCAATCGAGCCCTCAGTGTTTCGGACCTCAGCGACATTCGTTTATCTGTCTCACTTTCTCTATTTTCATCTCTCTTGTGTCGTCAGCTTCGGTTGAGCATTTACTGGCATAGAGGGTAGGACGCAATCAGTGCTCTTGATTTATCGTGGCAATATACATTAAGATACCGACATTAAAACTAGGGGAATCTCCCATGGATCCCAAGGTTCCATTATCGCTTAGAACAGAGGAGAGCTGTCGTCACATTGCATCGAAATGCTTGGATGAGATTGAATTCTCAGTTGCACTTGACACCTTGGACATTTTTCTGAAATTAACAGTGATCTGTTGTTCGCATGCATTCTTATTTTCTTTTTCATTAGTAATAGCAGAAATCATAGTAATTTATACTGACTATTGTACTTAGCAACTGGATGCATTATTGATGTTATACTGATTATAAAAAAAGGAACTATTACAATCGCCAGAATATTAAAAGAATTTTTTAATCAGTAATTCGAAATATCAATAAGAAGGCACACACACACACACACACACACACACACACACACACACACACACACACACACACACACACACACACACACACACACACACAC
>NW_012130080.1:355169-358902 GCF_000143395.1 Atta cephalotes | reverse complement strand
GAGAGAGAGAGAGGAAAACCCCGTTTCAAATTTGATACTTTCCTTATCTTTTCTTCATTGATGAAGATGGTCAGTTATATCATCGCGATGCCAACTATATCTTTCCCGTATGTGTATGTTCCTTTGAACTTATATGCACATTCATCTGCGACATATTGTTACGATCATTTGCAAATCTGAAAAAAATTCCTTATCTTTTTGCTTTCAATCTTTCTCGCACTCTTTTTCCTCCCATTTCATGCGCTCGTTTTCGTCGCTATTCTAATACTTTTGTTACTCCACATAATTCGTCCTACATCTTTGTTAAAATTTATTATTGTCGTTTTTGAACATGTTGGTTTCAAATTGAAACGAAGAAAGAAGTAGAATGCAATCAATTTTCAATCTATATTTTATCTCTTCCGATCTCTTGTCCCTCATTCTGCCGTTACAATTTATATTGGAGGAATTTATATTTCTATACAAATCTTGTCGCACATACGCGTCCCTGATATACGTAAATACGAGCAAATGATGATAGAAAATAAGAAAAAGAGAGAAACGAACATGTGAATGAGGGAACAGGAGCAAGGAGAGTATTTTCGAAGAAACAGAATTTTCGAGAAATTATAATGCGATATGCCAAACAGAATGTGTGTTAAAAGACAAAATTTTTAATGAAATTAAAACGTTTATTATACGTGATTATACGTATTATACGATTATTATACGTGAGATCGAATTCATGATGAATAAGGGTACGAAATAATAAAAACGCCCCTCGTTAACGTCACATGCGTCACGCTAGGACGCGTGTCTCGTTGATCTCTCGACGATCGAGTCACGACGGTCCATTCGGAAGGATGGATCATCGGTACCATTCTCTCTGATCGACAGAGCACGATGAGCAAAATGAGGGAATGACGGGTAGAAGAAGAGGGAGCGAGAAGAAGGGAAGAAAGAGCATAAGCAAAAATTTTATCAATATTTTCAATACATCCACGTACATGCAAATCTTGTATAAAAATTTTAATATAACACAATTGCTCCTGCCGGAAGCCGAGCGACGCGTCGGCAACGCATTGATGTTCCTCACAATATATTCCGATAAGTCCAACAGATTAGATTCTGCGTAAGAAACGCGAGAACGATCTCGAGATCGTATGAATCATCCGATTCTTTTTACGGCTGAAGAGGAACGTGAATGTTGCACGTTGCTCGCGTGTGATCGGCGTTCTAGTATACTAAACTAAAAAAAAAAAAAGATAACCCACGTATACCGAAAGACTCAGGTGCGAGAAAAGTCAGTATAGTTATTGTCCTGATTAAGTCGGAAGAACTTTCCAAATTCGTAAGTTACAGCGTGCATGCGTCGCGCAAACGTACGTACATGGCTCCTCTACGTGAGATACGCCAATATCGATCGTACGATCGTCGACCGTTTTCCCTCGCTAAGAAGAAAAAGTGTAAAGAAGGAGATTCCTTGGCCGTATAAATTTATCGGGTCTTTCGATGCGAGTCGCGCCAACTTTTTCGTCAGGGAAATTAATCGCGATCATTGCAACGAAAACATACCTATGCGATAAAAAAACAAGTGAAAATTGTCTATATGTTACAGATAATTTAATTAATTCAAGCATTATCTATATTAGCTGACCATTATGGATAATGCCGAATTAATTATATTGCCCATAATATACATATACACGAGATTACATCGCCGAGATTATGCAAGAAGATGAAGATTAATACTGTTTATTATTACTGTTAATTTGATTTTTCCTTTTTATTAATTTTCATGAATTTTTATTATTTTATTTAATAATTCTTGCACGGATCGATTCTAGGACGGATAATTTTGGCGCGTGGAATCTTCTCGATTAAGATTAAATTAATATTATTTACTATTTAATGATAAATCTATGAATATAATTATTGAGAACGAGACAATCATAAAAACTACTATTAATTGATGACAACCGATATCTTCTCTGTAGCGTGCAACATCAAAGGCAAAAGCAATTTTTATGAATTATATTTGTTGAATGATATATATTTAATTTTGTTGAGATCTATTTTTGGTCATGCACGACGATACATTGAGTTATAAATAATGTATGCGATCGTATGTAAGCAATTAATTTTCTCAACAAAGATTGACATTTAACAAAATTATAGTAAAAATATTTACATGTATAAATCTGATTGAAAAATCTATCTAAAGTATATATAATGTTGATTTTTGTAATGTCCAAACTATTTTTTTCTAATAATCATTAACATTAAATAATATGTCAATACAATAACAAACTCAATTTGTAGACATGTTAACGTGTTAAGATGCTTGGAATGTTTAATGATTTATTTCGAAATCAATTTAATTAAAATATAGTTTGAAATGAGCAAAAAAATTCCAAGAATTAATTTCAGAGGTAGACACTGTAGACAGATATGGAAGAAGATCGCACGATCGAGAACGCGTGATAATATCAGCACAATTTGAACGAAGAACGGAGCGAGCGGACGTCATATCGGCTGTTCGTTTTATAAATGAGTTCACTCGATTGAATCATCGCCTTAAAAATGTATACGAAATAACAATAAGGTCTATCTAAATAATAATCATGTTAGAGGGTAAATCGTAACAAAGATTTTATGAGCGGCAACACGAGCGACGAGGATAATGAGAGAGTATGAGAGTGAATGCGTGCATATGTGTGTTACATAAGTCTGTGTATATGTTGAATGTAAATGTGGAAAATGCGTGCATGAATAGGAGCAAGCAAGAGAAATAATGTATAACTATTGTATAATACGGATGATGAATGATTAACTGCTACTATATCGACTATTGCGATGATGATCATAATAATGATGATGAGCATTCTCAAAAATCATTATTATAATCATAAAAGCAATGCGAATCGACCATGATAACGGGGTCTGTGAAGTTGATACAATAGTGACGCATATACGACGAGAAAACATGTGTATAATAAGCTAAAATTTTATTATATCGATATGAAATCAGATTTTTGCAACTGTTTGCGTATTGACGACCTATTGACGCCCTTAAATAAGAAAATAAAAAAACTGCAAATAAATTAAAGGAAAAAGAATGATATATGAATTGTGTTCTGCTTTGTAAATTGTATCGCTCTTCGATATTAACTTACGCAATTGTGATAGTAAGAGGAGCGAAAAAATGGGACAAGATTGAGAGGGATGAATGAAAGAAATAAAGAAAAAAAGAAGAATGAATGAAAGGAACGTGTGCGAGGGAGAGCTTGAGAGAAATGTGATTGCGATGTAGTTAAAAAAAAAGTATGTGGCAGTCGAAATCTCTTCTACGTGCTTATCGTAAGCGAAGGAGATGTGCTCGTTGCCCAGAATACACTGTACACTGTCGTGTATAGAAGATAAGAGAAAGGTGAAAAACGAAAGACGATAGACAAAAATTAAACGGAAGATAGAACAATGGGATACCGCACGTTGATGTAAAGTATTAAGTATTATGGGACTACGTGCATACATATAATTGTACTAAAGGGCACAAGCCTCTCGAGCCATCATGCATATTGAGACACATACATTCAAATTCACATAACACACACACACACACACACACACACACACACACACACACACACACACACACACACACACACACACACACACACACACACACACACACACACACACACACACACACACACACACACACACACACACACACACACACACACACACACAC
>NW_012130080.1:346189-347783 GCF_000143395.1 Atta cephalotes | reverse complement strand
CCCTTCCTTCCTCGATTCTACCGTCCACCACGTATCCTCTTGCTCTCTCTCTCTCTCTCTCTCTCTCTTATTCTCTGATTTTTTTCACTTGAAGCAACCACTATTGCCGATCTGAAGCATAAGCTTACTCAAGAAGCTCATAATAATGCATATAATGCACGATTCTCTTTCTCTCTCTTCCTCTCTCTTATTTTTTTCCTTCAATTTTTCATACTTACATCTCTTTTTTTCTTCTACGGCTTATCAAATACTCTACTGATTATCCTGTTTTATCGCAACCCTTTCAACTCTTTTTTCGAAGCACATTTCTAGCCGCCATTTCATACGTAGTATATAAAAAGTAGGTCAAATAACCGCCATTGAATCTTTACAAGTTAGCTTACTCATAATGTTATATATTGATTCCTCTTCTCTTTATCAAGTCCTGTGAGATCAATAGGATGGGGTATATGTTTTCGAAAATGCGTAGAATTTTTAAATTCAGCACATCGACCACCAAATAATCTCGGATAACATGCAGAAAATAATTAAACGCACTTTGATACGATGACGGTGAATTTTCGGCCACTAATATATATAGTCGCGCGCGATGCTATTAAATTATTATTAAATTAAAACGTCGAGATATGTACGGGTACAGGAGTGTTACCAAAATTTAATTTACATTACAAAGAGTATCCAATTAATTAAAATAATAACAATACATAAACTCTGCGTTTGTCCCGTACGTGAAAACCCAATAGCCGTAATTTGCTTTTATAATAACTTTTTGCGCATGATTGCATCGACAATTAAAAATAGTTAAACGATCATTTTGTCTCTTTCTCTGCCAATGTTGTTCCAAAATTCTTCCTCCTTTGATGACACTGAAAGAAAAAGCAATGCCACTGCTCTCTTCCAATGCACGTTGTTATTTCCTTTTCTTTTTTTTTTTACGAAGCATTTAATCCAATACTGGCCATGCGTCCATCAAGTACGGTTGCAAAGGTTTTGTCCCGGTGCCGAGCATGCCGCCGGCCATCCCCGTAAATTCGCGCGTGGCCGCGCGCAATGTTCTGCGTGTCGCATAAAGCGTAAAACCAACGTGAATTACGGTAGGATCGCGTTACAACGCCCGTGGCAGTCGGCGGCGTTCGACAATTCCCGCTGTCCTTCGTCCTTTTAGAAATTCATGTAATTTTTTGCTCGCCGGCGCCAGACGCACCAATTTTCCCACGGAAAATGCAGTATACATAAAATTTAGAACACCGAATTTTCAATGTTTCTTCAAATTTACTAAAACTATCTTTTGCCGACATTCATTATCGATATTCGTTCAAGTATCACGTTAGAATTGATAATTGGCCGTATTTTATAAGTATCAATTAATAACATAAAATGTACTGATTATGTATATATATATGTATCTAAAAACACGATAATGAATCACACACAAAGCAGATATCTATAACATTTTATGACAATGTATACTGGTTAATTAATTAAACAATATTAATTGGTTAATTAATTAAACGAAATAATATCCTTTTGTTTTTATTAACTGTCTATGTAAAATCATTGAATTTACTATAACGGTATATATATACACACACAC
>NW_012130080.1:341207-346169 GCF_000143395.1 Atta cephalotes | reverse complement strand
AGAGAGAGAGAGAGAGAGAGAGATCACACTCGATCAATTGTGTATTTGAACTGATTGATTCTGTTTTATTAAACTCATAGATCGAACACGTGATGAAGATGAAAGAAAGAATGATGTCAAAGGTGGTCTATGTTAGAGAGTGTCCATTGTATAGTGTTTTTTGAAACGTGAGCATTAAATGCTACATCTTGTGTACACTTGTATTACACTTTATTACTCACACCCGTGAGAAAATGCGACGTGAAAAGTCGTAACGTCGTTGCTGAATATTGATTAGTCTTACTTTAAATTCAAAACCAGTGTAATATTCCCGTGTCTCAATAATGTATTATTTTTCAACACGAATCATTTTAATTTATAAACAAAATCTTCTGGTCAAATCTTCGCGACGTTCCGACTTTCGTAACATAAGGAAGAAAAGTAAACAGGAAATTATTCGATGTATATATTGAGAAAATTATTATTTTATTTGACATCATGCACGTTTCTCACGAATTTAGTCATGAATGTTCAAGCATGACAGAGTATTTAAAATTTCCAATATTTTTTTAAAATTTCTTTTTCGATCATTCGATATTTCCTTTTTTTTCTTATTTTCTTGTGACAAGACAATAAGTGCATACAGATAAAAGACAAGCTTATTGGGATGCAGTTGAAGTTTGAAAGAATCTTGTTAGACTAACCGATGATATGTTATATGATTTAATATCCAAAGTCTCGTTGAGGAATCGCATGACAGTAAGAAAATGTTTCATCGTCATTTAATAGAAGAGTAATAATCTACAGAAAGACGTAACATATCTTTTCTCTATTAAGATCGTTGGAAAGATAACATCGACATTTAAAAATTGGCGGATTACTTATCGTATGACCGACAGAGATCTTGACAATAGAATCGGATAGAGGGTTGTTACTTGTTAGTGAACTGTCGATGACTCCGCTTTATTATCTACTGCCGAGGTCATTTCTCCGAGTACGCGCGCACAAGTAAAAAGCGAAAGGGTGCCATTGCTGTATAAAACACATTTGCGATTCGCACGCATCCCCTGGACCGAGTTTTCTCCCTGCGTCTCTGTCTGGTATGCCTGTTCTGAAATATGATAGGGCGGGTGGAGGACCAGAGAGCATCGCGGTGTTGCTGTAGGTGCCAATTACTGCTGATGGTTATTCCATGGAAATGGACCTTGTTACGCTGCAGCGTCGAGAATCGGGGAACCAATTATTTTTGCTGCCATCGATGCTTCCTGCCAGGCGTCATCCAATAAAAGCGCCGAGTCGACGCTTCGTTCGTTCATTGACAGTGCAAGAAGCTAACGAGACAAGTTATGATCGAGGAATGCGTGGCAGTCGAAATTTTCTGTCCCTTTCCTTCTCTCCATTCCATCACGGAACAATCGTCTTTCCTGATTTTTCTACTTTTTTCTTAACTCTACTCATTTTTACTCTTTCATTATTCGCTCTTTAAAATAAACGCTAATGATCTTTAAGCTGCTCACGATATTATACTATGGATACTATGGATACTTACGTACTAGTTTAATGTAATTAATCTAAACTTGATTTATGATTATACATTTAATTTAACGGACTTTGTTTTAAAAGACTTATATAAAGAGATGATCAACGATAATGTGAAAGCAACTATTAATCCTGTATAAATTAATTCTATTATTTTATATCTCTTACTTTATGATTGATCAAGTGTTTAATATATATGTTTAATATATTTGCTGAAATTAAGTTTAAATTCTTTGTATTTCGCCATTGGAGCTAAAAGCAGATAGTCGATCGAAAGAAAATTTCGCGAGTAGATTCGGTGGCTCATTCGCTAAACGGAAGCAATTTCTACATTAGCCAAAGATCGTGCTGGTGGCTTTAATCAACCATCGAACCAGGCGATCCGTGAAGCCGTTAGAAAGTTCGTCGAACTAACTCGGTCGCTGTCTAACGCGGTGGTGCGCGTTAGGAAGCCGGTAATATATTAAGCGCGGGAAGGCCCCGCGAGCAAACAATCTCGTAATGGTAGGACGGCACGGCTGACTGGTGGCGCGGTAATGAGATATTAGAGCTGAGCTTGGCCTGTTAGAAGGGAGTGGCTACTTCGGGGTAGTAATGCGCGATAGGCGCCCGTTTATGTCTCACGGAGCTGGGGGGTTGTTATTACGGAGTACTGCCAGGACGAGGGCCAGTATCGTTTACTCTCTCTCGGGACACGATTACGACACCAGACTACCTCGATCCTCGCTTAACGTTCACAACTCTGATCGGAAAATTGACACCATCGGGAGTGAATATCAAGTCTTGGTGTTCAATGTGCTTTTATAACTTTCAATTTTTTATATAGTATAATATATGCATTTTATCCTTTTTTATTATTTCTTTAATTTTTTTTTCTCAAATATAGCTTTAACCTTTTGAATATAATTTGTCATTAATCTTGTTATATAATATACAATATACAATATACATATATAATATACAAGTAATATTTAACAATTTATGAAAAATATGTTACACATTTTTTATTGTTATTATTAACGTTATTATAAATTTGTGAATGTCTTCCTGAAGATCTTATTATTAGTCTAATTATAAATTGAGTTTATTATTAATTTATCGATTCATTTTAAAAAAAAAATACAAGTTATAATTTAAAGGGATAATTCTGTTACAGTACTTTGATTATTATTAGTCTAATTATAAATTGAGTTTATTATTAATTTATCGATTCATTTTTTTAAAAAAAATACAAGTTATAATTTAAAGGGATAATTCTGTTACAGTACTTTGATTATATGAAATTACTTTACGCCAATTATAATTGTAATAGTACATCGCCAAAGTAATTGGTGATTAAACAACAACGCTTGCACGTACGAATTCAACGATGCATAAATAGATTTCGCGTTCGGATAGACAGTAGTCGAATGCAGTATGTTTCGTGCAGCTACATATTAACAAAAAGCTTGTATTAACAATCAGTGATTGGTAATGATCTGCAAATAACGACCTGCCTCAATACTCATAAATCGCGTATTTGAAATGAACATTAAAAATTAATAATGAAACACCTTATTGTATACACTCCCTCATAATTCAATGTGCTTTAATTTATCAATTCTTTGTATTTGACGGTTCGACTCGATTTTGCCATTTATTGATAACATTTCATTAATTCCATATAAATTAATTACATATAAAATTTATTTATTATAAATATATTTATTATAAATTTATGAATATTTATTGTTTAGAATATTTATTGTTTAGAATATTTATAAAAAATCCCGACTACTTTAAGAAATATTATTAAATAAATTAAAATAAAATTTAAAAAATTCAAAGTATACATACCTAATTATATTAAGAAGAGAATTAATACGCAATAACTTGCTCGTTGAAAATGTATTATGTAAGAATCACATTTAAGTAATACAATTTTTAATTATCTTTGAATTTTTGTTGTTACTTTGTTAAGTATCAATGCAAAAATCGCTCCCTTTAAAAATAATGATGATTGTGATCATTGAAGTCGATCGAATTTATTAACAATATATAACAATATATAAACGTGCCACGCAAAATCTATTCTATCTTATAAATATATAGTTCGAATGTGGCATAATTACGTGAGAGTAGCACAGTAGCCTAAAAGCGGCTAGCGAAGTGGTAGCAAGCGGGCAGTTGCCGACGACGGTGGTCGACAATCGCTGGTCTCTCCCTCTCATTTCGTTCTCTCTGCCACCACCGCCGTCACTGTCCTCTCTCTTTCCTCGCACCCACGTACGGACAAATGGGTGTCCCTGCATATGTAAAAGCAGCGTTGTGTTCGGCTCACCCTCGGCCAGCCATTTGTCAATGTCAAGGCGCGAGCGCCGTATCCATGGTAACACCCCTGGCCAACCGGGGGTGCGAGTGCGAGCGAGTGCAAGCAAGTACGAGCGAGCGGCGCGGGCAACCCTCAGTTTCGTGCGCTTCGACTTCCCCCGCTGGCGGAACGCAATCCCGGGGTTGCTTCCACCACTACTGCCTCTGCTACTCGCTACTACACTCTCCGCACCCGCTATCGCTGTACCCTTCGTCGCCATCCTCCCTCGACCCTCGACCATCCACTACCGCCAACCACCCGCGACCGACTCAGTTCTCGATGTTTGTCCCAAGTGCGCATGCGTTCTTACGATTTTCGTAATTCCTGAGGACGCTACCCTTATCCTTGGAGGCGCCTCAGGACAAGCGGTCGCCAGCTGTTTCCGACATTGATAATATTTTGATGTAAATGTTCAAGTTAGTTTTAGTAATAAAAATTCGAGTCAACTATTTATAATTTTAATTTTCAAAATAAAGATGTGATTATGATAGATTGAGAAAAATTGTATATTTATACAAGGAGATTCTATGTTTACATAATTTAATCTATTTTAAGTATTAATAGTTCCGAGATGATAAAACTAAAAGTAAGTTTGTGCACTGTTATTATTATATTACATTACTGTTATTATTATATCAATAAAAAATATTTTATGAGCATATGGTCCTAAATTACATAGATATTATAAAAATTTTTGTAAAAGAAATATATCATTATAATTAAGAAATAAGTAATATATAATTGATTGTCAATTGGCACAATACACTCGTTTATAGATATTTAATCACTATAGAAGTAGGAAATACTTTAAATAGTCAATCGTCATCTGACTTCTTCTAAACTTTTATCGTATCAGGTAATGCGATTTAAAAATATTGAAAAGAGATATATTCCTTTAAAAAATTCTTTATCGCATTATAGAAAACAAAAAAAGGCTTGCAGACGCGGAACGATGGGAATAGTGATACAAAAGAGAAAAATGGCGATAAAAACGTCGAAGGAAGAGAGAGTACATTTTCTTTCTCTTTAGGAGAAAAATTAGCGAGAGAGAGAGAGAGAGAGAGAGAGAGAGAGAGAGAGAGAAGAGAGTAGTT
>NW_012130080.1:331877-335569 GCF_000143395.1 Atta cephalotes | reverse complement strand
GTGTGTGTGTGTGTGTGTGTGTGTGTGTGTGTGTGTGTGTGTGTGTGTATGTGTGAGACGCGCGCGCGCACACACACACACACACACACACATCTTTTTTTAAAGTTTATCTGAAACAGATACAACAATTTGTCAGGATTCGTGACACAAGTGTCGTATATAAAGAATATTGGTATAAAGAATATAGGAAAAAAAAAGTATATCATGAGTATGGAATACTGTTATTGAATATAATTAATAAAGTTAATTTCATTGACAAATTCGATGTGAATTTCAGTTTCAAATTTCCAAGTATGAAACCAAATACAATATAAATTGTATATGCATTTCATTTTTTATTATTATTATTGCAGAATTTTTAGGAAATTTTCATGCAAATTTTTCAATAAATACTATATTATAAAAAGAACTGAAAATAAAATTTAAAAAAGCTTTCCTTGTTTTCCTTTTTACTTAATTATTATTAATCTTATTATTAATCATTAAGCATAAGTCATATTTACTCATGTGCGAAGTAGTATTCGTGCAATCATTATTATTAATAGTTTATCTCCAACGATCTTTGCACATATGATTTCTTTACACAGAATGGTTATTGTGATTAAAATCAACAATCGAGATCAACAATTCTCTTTCTTATCCTTAGGGTATTGTTTTTCGAAGAAAGTCTTACTCAAGACGCTCGAGATATTTTTCACGAAACGGCAGCCTCATTTCCGTCGTGGCTTGCAACATTTGAGTTGGTTTCTATGGTATCACGATATTCTCTCTGGGGTAGAAGCGAAAAATTCCAGCTAACTCACATCTGTATCAATTTATGTGGTCGACACGGTTGCCCAACACAAAGCGGAAATACCTAGCTACCAGCTACCAGCTAGAAAAGAAGAATAAAATGAGAATCTAGAAAAGGTTTAAAGTATGATTTCGACATTAATATTACATTCGCATCTTATTTTTAAAACGTCGGAAATTTAATAAGTTCTCTTTTGTATAGTAATCGAAATATCAGAAATTATCAATATCAATAAATTATGATTTCAAAAGACTTATACATATAACTGAAAAGTTGATTGAATCATTGTTATATGTGTCTCTTTCTCATTATGAGACTGCTATTGTTTGATTAAAATTAAATAAATACGCTATATACTAATAGTAGAATTAATAGTAGAAAATAATAGATTATCTAATCAAACAAAATATTTATTATTCGGAACTGTTTACAAGTAATTAAAAAAAAATGAATCTTGTTTAGTATTACATCAAGTTTTCATAGATTTAAATTTCAAACTATTTAAAGCTACGAATCTTTCTTGTTCTACAATTCTAAGTTAAATAGCAATTAAGATATCATTCGACATAATTGGACATGCAACGTTCGCGCATTCATATTCGAACGATAAATTTTGTGATTTCGTCGTCATTTCCGAGCGACTTGTTCGCGCAACCGCGAGATCGTCCGCTCCGAAACAAATTGTTTGCACGCGCTAGGGTGGCGTACCCACTGCTGCCACGGAATGAGTAATGGTGGGGCACCGACCGACCGACCGACCGACCGACCGACTGAATTCTCGACTCTAAAACCCTCCGGAACGAGCATGAAGCTGCCAACTGGAAACTGGCTGAAGGATTTTAACGTACGAAGCAACCGCGATCGGCGCAGATGGCACGGATACGCGGTACACGCGAATGTGTACCCTTTTAGAGTTTTAGGTGGCGTATATACTTCTGTATGTATCAGAGTCATTTATCCGTACTCTTTTCTGATCGAAAAAAGACGATATGGTAGTAGGTGTTTGTGAAAATTCGAGAAATATCTTTCAGATGATGTCGTTAGTGATAGGTCTCCCTTAAATACAAAAATTAATATTCTCTTTTAGCATATTTAACGCGCGCGCGTTTAAACAAAGAAATAAAATGAAAAAGGATCAGAGATAGGATAATAAATACATGAATTAATCAACAAATATTACGCATAATCTCGTGTAGGATAGTAAACAGTAGCGAGGACCCTTCCGCATTCTTATACAACTATAAATTATGATCTAAGCCCACGGAGATCACGCAATCCCTCGGGATTACCGTACACCCAACGAACATGCACTAACAAAGTCACACAACAGGTATTTGACTTTGATTATTTTTTAATTGTCTACGTTTGTCTTGCTTATGATCCGTATGATAAATAAATAATTAAACGACGTTTTCTGATTCATGCAAATCGTAGATCAAGACCAATTTTCTTGATATCGCTATTATAATATAACTTTAGAGACCCTTGCAGAAATTAATAAAATTAATTTCTCTGTACAGATATATCAACTTGAAAATGTATCTGAACATTATTTAACTATAATCTCAATATATTTTCAAACATACTATGTGCAGGTTTAGAATAAAATGATGTATAAGGAATATGAAGAATTGTAAATGTTTGGCAGCGCAATTATGTCTCGATTAATGAATGCAATCCAATAGAACAGATTATCAAACGTGATTAAGTACATGTGTTCAGCCAATTCTTTAATATAATATTAGTCTTGCGCTTAGTTTTTTATTGGATCTAAATATATAAATCAATCATATTAAAAAAATTTACAACAGTGTGTGCAAAGCTGCCTTTACGTTCTGCTGAACGTAATCATTGCCCGATGTCGATCTCGTGCTATACACGCACTTGTCAAGTAAATGATTATGTCACTTTGGTAACGAGGATAGAAAATGGCCTCGTGATCATTTGTAACGTGACTTTGCGTAAATCACGAGAAAGTATAGGAGCACGGATCTTGGGGGTTTCTCCCGTGGGGGTTTTCCTGGCCACCCCCGCGCCTATCCACATGCTGTGTCAATTCTCGATTAATAGCATTAGTGTAATTGATAGTTGATTCTCTGTATGCTGAACAAATATGTATTTATTGATTGTACGGAGAAGAAGTGAAGGAATAAAATGGTGAGAGAGAGAGAGAGAGAGAGAGAGAGAGACGATAGAAGGGTAGGAATAGCAAGTGCGAGCGCAATTTTACCCTTTCACGGTCCCTCGGATTTAGAGGAAAGGGTTGCCTGTCTTCCAGCCGAGTCAGAAACTGAGCTTCGACCGGAGTGCCTTTTACTTCGCTGATATTAATGGTTTCCAACCGATTCGAGCCAAATGGAATGGCTAACGTGTAAATCGAGAATGTTTGCACCATCCTCGTGAGAGAGAGCACTCTCGCATGTACACCACAGCCGCGAGTTGTTCGTATAAGAGAGTGGTTTGTCTTCCTCTCGCCGCGCGCGAATTTACACTAGTTGTAAATCGATATAATCTAATTAATTATTCCTTTCCTTATAAATAGAAATATATGATACTGATAATGAAATAGCGTTATATCAATTTAAAAATATTCCAAACTTTTTTTTGAATTTTTATTATTATTTATTAATATTACTACAAGATTATCTTTGATATGTCCTGTAAATATATAATTTTCTATTTATAAATTTAATCAAGAATTATAATGAAATTGAAAATCAAAATTGGCAAACATATTGAAATTAAATCTTTTGAAACAAAAATCTATAATACTTGATGAAAAAATCTATTCTTTACAGATTTTCACTGCATATCAACTGTGTGTCTGATATGTGTAAAATTTTATTTCGACATTGAGAGAGAGAGAGAGAGAGAGAGAGAGAGAGAGAGAGAGAGAGAC
>NW_012130080.1:324198-329834 GCF_000143395.1 Atta cephalotes | reverse complement strand
GAGAGAGAGAGAGAGCAAGTTACGATCATCATTGCTGCGTACGTAAATCTGCCGAAAGTGATGATTATCGTTCTCGTATCTTACTTAACGGAATTTATAAATTAGTTGTCAAAGCGGCGTTGTCAAACGGAGAATTTGCAAGAGAAGAAAGTCTTTCGAGGACTTACGAGCCATAAGCTTTCACATTCGAGAGAATGCAAGAGGGATCTTAAACTATGTAGAAGAGGGAGAAAACGAAAGATAAACTAGGAGAAAATGATAGAGGAAGAGAGAGACGAAAGCATAAAGTGTGAATAAAGGAGTACTTTGTTATTCCGGTTGCAGCGAGAGAGTATCAGAATGGTAAGCGACTCGTGTCCATTAATCACGTTTATAGCGGTCCCAATGTCGCAAGTCACTGTTGTACGCTATGTAAACCCGTACGCGTGTACACCCTCTCTTTCCCTTCGATCTTACACATACACACACTCTCGCTTTCATCGTACGGCATTTCAATTGGCAGTTAATGGGGGATATCGATTCTTAGATTCATTCAGGAGAACGTTACCACGATCACACTCTGGCAATGACGTAGCTTCAAACGCACCCCTGCAAACAACGTAAACAGTATACATACTTATTGCATACTTATTGTATACGTAAACTGCAGCCGTCTGAGTGAATTTTGTCGCCACGTTTTTTGTTCACGTGCACACTGGCATGACGTATCCTGAACTAAATTTCACTTTGTGACTAAATTTTACTTTGCAGTATTCTCATGCTTTATTGATAATTCTAAAAGTTTCGTTACAGATAGTTCATCTTTATATCGAAAAGCAATTCCTCGATGTCTTAATTAGCATAGTTATATTGTGATGACTGTATGTAATAGCTGTAAATTCAGTATTCACTCACCTGTATACATTCACCTATTAACAGCTTCTCAAAATGCAAACACTTGAAATTTTCAAGACAGTCGATGCTGAATAAAATGAGCCCAACACACATTTGCGTGCACAATAATAGAGTCTTGAAATTCCAATACAAAGACGAAGACCCATCATAACGAAGCGGCGGCACTTTCGTATATGTCCTGCTTTAGAAAAGCTGATTGTTAATACTCTCCTTAGCGACGTATAATGGAATGTAGAGAGGACTGAGGAAGGAAAAACCTGGAATATACAATTTTCCATGCTCGTCGACTTCGCTGGACGGGGATACATATATAAGAATGGTTGCGTCGACCTGTCAGTGCTATGTAGGAATGTGTCGCACATCTCGCCAATGTTGTTTTATTAATAAAATTCATAGGACTCCCGCGCAATAGCTGATTTCACTCTCTCTGATCCACCGTTAGCGCCAACCGTGAAACGCAAAAGAGAGGGATGGCAAGAAAAATCAGTCGGTAGACTGGAGGAAGAACGAAAAGAAGCGCGCCGAATAACAATGACGACAATAACAGTGACAACTTCTCCCCCCCCCCTCTCTCTCTCTCTCTCTCTCTCTCTCTCTGATTCAATAAAGTATAATATCTGGACCCAGGGCCGCATATAGTGTAGATCGTAGAACGTTGCAGCGTCCTGTAACTGTCGAGACAGGGGTGAGGGAGTAACGACGGGACAACCCTGAGGGTTGCCATTGATATCAACATAAATCACAATAGGAATTTGTATTACAGTTACAGAGGCTGGTGGATAGGAAATAAGGAATGTAATAAAGAAAATTGGTAGCTCTGGAAGGAGGAGGAATGACGGGAAAAGAAAGGGGAAGGGGAGGAAGAAGATTTTTCGCCACGAAGAGACGCTCTTGCGAAAAATACGAGTACTGACTACATACTGTGTATTCCGAGTTCCGAGCGTATCTCTGCGAACGGTTACGTTAAAAGCGAGACTGACGACAACGAAATAACATGCGCGGATAAATGCACGCCGTCCGCCGAAATAATGGCCTTCACGACCGCTTCGAGTGTCATCTCGCTGAATGAAAAACCAGAGTTCGTGAGCGTGCCGAATAATCTCGATTACCACAGCGCGTTGTAATTTCGGCTTGATTGTCATTCGATTCGCTGTCACGTATCCTCGAAATTACGCGGCTCCAAAACATTTGATAGCATTACGTGCAAATTAAAAACAAATATATCATCGATTTCCCCGTAACAGCAATATACATTTATTTGTTCTACTCATTTTACTGAATCCCGTTGAGCTACGCGTTTTCAACTATTTGCTTAATTTGTACGCGTTCCAGCAACGAAGCGTTCCGCAAATAACACTCACGCTCGTTGCAGTTTTAGTTTACCATTTCACGAAATAAAAATATCGCATCGTGAAATATACCGCGGTAGTTATCACGTGCATTAAAAAGCGATTTGCCGTTTTAAATCATTAATAGCACTAAATTTTTCGTGCTCGAGTTTCGTTTCCTGCGCAAATTAATATTCATCGTTATGTAGCTCGCTATCAGATTCCGAAAAAGCCACTCGATAAAATACTAGTAATATTATTGATAACGCAAACGGAAGAAGTGAGGTTATAATAGTATATTTGCTGAAAAGAAAACGATTAAAGATGCAATTAAAAATGAATGTTTTTATTAGCTTTGCCTA
Organism: Atta cephalotes; assembly: GCF_000143395.1. Lineage (NCBI taxonomy): Eukaryota > Metazoa > Arthropoda > Insecta > Hymenoptera > Formicidae > Atta > Atta cephalotes. Next base: position 327,250 of record NW_012130080.1, on the reverse strand, counting down.
ATAATAAGTACTTTCCTAGTAAATACGCGAAGGTAAAATGCGCGCGCACAAATGACGAGGAAGGAGAAAGGGAAAGAGACGCGAAAAGGAACAGAGAGAAAGAGTGAGAACATAAATGCCAGAACCGTCCGCTATACTCCAGTTCAGCCAGTTGCAGGAACGAGACGGTCGAAAGGATAGCAGGACGAGGGGCCGTCACGCCGCGCCGCGCCACCCCAAAGGGGTACGAGGGGGATAGCTCGGAGGCGAGGAATGGGGAATTGTAATGAGCAGCTCGACAGTTACAAATGACAGGACGGAATTCGCGAACTGCGATAGAACCCAGCTTCTGCCTAAAGGCTGTGTTACATACCCAGGCGGAAATGTTTCGTCCGTCAGGGCAATTTCGCCTCAAGGTCGTATTTCGGCTCTTTAGTTTGATTTTAGATCAATTTTTTCAGAATAATAATGTTTTAAGAAAAGAGTCTGCGCACTATAGCTTTTATTTTATTATAATATAATCATATAATATCGTCTATAAAGAACAATTTTATCTACGATCAAATTTACTTATGCATTTTTCTTCTATAATTGTTTAAAATATCATTACATAGCTAAGCATCACGAGTAAGTTATAAAATATTCTACCAAACCTTATTGTTAGTAATTTTGATTATTATTTACATTTTCTAAAAATATAAAATAGATCAAAGTCCTTTCTTCCTGATGACACTTGGGAAGCTTGCACTGCACTTGAAGTAACATTGTTGCTTACATGTACATACACATTCCAGACATTGAACTGGACACGTATAGAACGATAAGGTATGTTGTTAACGATGCCAACGATGCGGGTTAATGCGTCGACGGTCGACACTACAGTGAGAAGGGACTTCAAGCAGACGATATGCCATCCACGATCCGTACTAACGAGAAATTTGCGATTTCGTTGATAGGGATGCACTTTGTATTTCATTTCATGCGATTTTTACAATATAGAACATTTTAAACCTATTTGAATAAATAAAGGAAACGTCGATTGACGGAAACTTTTTCTTCTAAATTTTTTCAAATAAGATTTTTCTTCCAATTACATTTTTATATTACATATTATTTGAATTGAAAAAAAAATCTATATTATCTATAATTGTTTCCATTCCAAGAAACTTTTCATCTCAATTCGATGACGATAATTTTGTTTTTTCTAGAGATTTTATTTTTCCCTGATACAAAAAAGTCGTATTTAAGATCATTAAAAATCTTCTGCGTCAGCAAACATATGGATAAAATGCGAGAGGACCCATGTCTAAGAAGGATAGTGAAAAGATTCATGAAAAGAAGACAGAATATAGATCTCTGCTTCCCTGAAGAGCAGAAACGACGTATTATGGTATATTATTATATCATTATATTCAGGATCTGATTTCTACAAAATAAATGATAAAGAGATATTTATATCAAATAACCGAGAGAAAAGAACAGATATATATTTTATTTTTCGTGTGTATCTATTTACTATTCGGGGATGTTCCGTTTGAGAGGCCATGACGCTCAGCCGTGATCAAGAGATTTTATCGGTCTGTGTCTGTAATGATCTAATGCACTTTGTGTTTCCTAAATAACTGTTTTCACAATCGGATGTAAGTTGCTCTCCAAATTTCCGTAATCACATACAATCAGTATGCGTTTTTTGTACAATATCGATTTTTGTTCATATTCTTATAATTTCTTTGCAAGATAATGTGACTTTGAATATAAATTTTCGAAATTTTTCGCATAAAATTAAAGAAAGTTAAAAGTGTAAAGGCAAGTATATCAATTAATAATTAAAGTATGAATAATTAAAAATATAAAAGAAAAGATGGTAATGTGAGCCCTGCTGTTCTAATATGGAGTTAAAATTCAATTAAAATTCATTAATTAACATCATCTCTTGCAAAAAGTTTTCAACTGTAATATTAAATTGCGTATCAGTTTCTTTTTTGATATTACTTAGTCAACTTCTAAGACTTTTTCAAGATCGATAAATAATCGGCGTGCAGTTTGCTTAAGTTGAATAGTAAAAATTTTCACAAAATATTATTAAGCACCTAAACTCATCTCGATCGAATATGATTCTCTTCGCTTATTTGTACTTTAATTTGTTCTTAAATAGGTACCAAAGTTATGACAGGAATGCCGCCACGATTGGCACGATCTTTTTGTTAACAATTGATGTTTATCTATTACGAGATAAATCAAAAATTTTCATATAATAATTTCTGTATTTGTTGTATTTTCAATTTGAAGAAGTCGGTTTCTTTATTAAAGAATTACTTTCATATTACGGTAATATGAGGCCAAGATTCTCGAAGAAAAATGAGCACGAATTTTCGCCAACACTCTTGGTGCTTTGCCATTAAATAGCAACGGAAGGATTACCATCCGTCACGGAGCACGGAAAGGCTTCAGCGCATCTATCGCGCACGAAAAGAGTCTGATGAGGTTCACGAGGAGGTCAACTAGACCCCGCCGTTACTCTTCTCCTTGGAGTTGTTAATAGCCGTTGAACCTGCTCTAAGTTACAGATATCAGACTAATTGGATGCAAATAGTAAATATGGCAAACAATCTAAAAATTGTTGAAGAAAAGAAAGCGAATGAAGGGTCCCGCGTATGAACGCAGTTGAAGGGTTGTCTGGAAGGAAGAACAGGAGTTAGGTCCTGAAGGAGGATGAGAAAGGACGAAGAGAAGGTTCGGTACGTGGCAATATACGGGAGACTTAGCCGTGATAAATCCTTATATATGAGGCCGCACCGCGGCGGCCCTCTATATGAAACTCCCTCCGGAGCACCCCACGGGATTACCCTTATACCTCTTTGGTCGACCTATACCATCGCGTCGGAGAAAAGTCACTACATAGGCTACAATGCCATCCCCGTCTAGAAATAGAAAACAAATGAGGAGTCGAAGCTGAATCAGCATCGAGGATCCAATATTCTCGTGATCGCTAATGTAATCTTTAACAGCTCAACATCAATAGAGAGTTCAGTAGTTAATTCTTCATAATCATATATATATATATATATATATA
>NW_012130080.1:313984-320324 GCF_000143395.1 Atta cephalotes | reverse complement strand
TATATATATATATATATATATATATATATATATATATATCACAAATGCGAAGATTAGTGGTATAAAATATTTTTCATAACCTCCATAACAATGTCATTCCATATGTGAGATAACTCGGATAAATGAGAATAGCTATATATACATGCTTTTCCATCTGTATAAAGTACCAAACATTTTTCATTACATTACCATTTTTCAAACAATGTATTTTTCGTCATTTTAAGATCACCCTTGTTTTATGTGATACTATATATATTAACTTTAGTTTTGCAGATACATTTTTGTTATCTGACAGTGATAAATGTTTATCATTGATTACAACGTTATCTAAATTAATAAAAATTAATTTATTATTATATATTATACGTAATATTATGTATAATATATAATAATAATGTAGGTATATATAATACATTGATGCAAGAAAGTGTATTATTTCTACGTATGTGTCTTAGATGTTTTTCCAACAAACATCCATTATATAATAGAGACGTGATGATATCTAATAATTTCGGGAAAAAGAGGTAACGCGAAACGCGATACACATCAAGAGTTTTCTTTGGCTCTTTTTCCACCATATATATAGATTCTATAACTCGCAGCTAGAACGTACCATTGGGTAGTGATTCCTTAAGTAAGTATAAATCCGGATGATGCGCTCGTAAAGGCCGGTGATGGTCTGCGTAACATTGCGGAAGAAGATGAGGCGAGAGCGGGTCCCCGCACGCCGAAAGGTCTCCGGATCGGCCGGATCGAGATCCTCTTTTCTCGCAGAGGATGTCTTCTCCTCGACTGCTCGCGCGTCTCGCACGTTTACGTGTCGCATTACACCGCCGACTTATGTCGCCCGGATGGCCAAGTTTTACGATCTTCTTCTTTCGTTTTCTCTCGAGCGAAGCGACTGGCGAGGAGTCTTGACTTCTTGAGCTGAGAGCTGAGAACCGAGAGCCGAGAGCGATGGCCGCCTCTCGTACGTGCACGCGCGCGCGGCGCGAGAAAGAGTCACGTCGCCCGCGCCGCGGCCGTTCAGAGAGGATGATGGTTCATTTTATTATATCGTAACCCGCGGCGCGATGCCCTTACGACTTTCTGATTGATAAGACTGCTACGGCGACGAGCCATTTCACGGCCGTACAGGCTTTAACGCGCGCGACTCACATTGTTATGGTTAAACTTTTTAAGACCGATCGACCGGTCTTCTGAGAGCGAATCTTGCGCTCCACTAATCTTCGAGGATCTCTCCAAAGTGGTTAAGAGCGAACGATGTGCGTTCCGACTGCCTTCATCTATACTACGCGTATGTACACGTTGCACGTACGATAACATTAAATGATTCAACAATGATTTAAAAAAAATTTACAAAGCCACGGATGAAATCGGATCAAATATTTAATTATGAATGTTTAACTTTCAATTCTTTCGTGTTTAATATTCATTCAGATTAAAATAACGTGAGATAATTGGGCGAACATGCTGCCGACGAGAGATCATGAAAAATTGTTTCTGCCAAGCTACGCTAATCCGCTCGCGCGTTGTTTTTTCACTACACAATAAATGTAAAACAGTTATAAAGTCCCTACAAAATATTGGCGTGATTAATATTTGCGACAGTCTGACAAATTATTAACGTTGTTTCGCAATAACGCAAAAAGTCATCGATAGAGAGAATGCTGCAGTTCTGCTTTATTTCTGAAATTCGAAATACATAGCTGAAAGAAAGAACAAGTCGAAGACGCGTGGCCACATGAAAGCATTTTTCGCGGTAAATGTTCCGTGACGATGAACAGTTGCCGCCACTTGTGCTTTAGACGTCCACCCCTAAACAAATTTACGTTCGACTGGCAAATAAATGTTAGGCAATAGCCGCGCCCTTCAGTACTTTGGCGAAATTCCGAAAATTGTTTGCGTCGTATCTCGCCTCGTAGAAACATTATTCTGTTTGTAATTCGCCAAATTTGCACATCTGCACTTAAGATGCGTTTCTTCGTCCCCTCTCTTCTCACATGGTTATTGCCTGTATAAAGACATTCTATTGTAATTAATATATGATAAATATAAATGAATTTCAAGAATATATCAGATGATAGAAATTTAAAACAATGACTCAATATTTTCACAACATTTTCTTCATAAAAGTATATCAAGATATAGATTTGTGATGAGAAGACGATAATTTTCCAGACGATAATTTTCCGACAGTGTTGCTGTGATTTTTATACATACTGAAGAGAGATAATACAATCCAAAACAATTGAGACACGGAGATATGTAAGATATTTTGAGGGACATTAATTCAGTAATGGGAATATCGTTTTGTAAAACGCATAAATTTCGTAACATCGAGTCCACAAGTAACTATATCCTCGTGAGACTCTTTCTATTCGGGTCGAAGGTGATTCATCTAATCTAAAATCTTGTCGCTGGCATATATAGAATTTCTCCAGCAGCGCGGCGTATCGAATTATTTTGACCTGTTCGTAGAACACACTCTATATATATATATATATATATATATCTCGCATTGTGATGTTTCGACTTCTTTTATATTGTTTAAATTATTTCAAGTTATACTTTTACTTCCTCAAATTCTCGCGTATATATTTCAAGCCTATAAGGAATGTGCAAACATTACATTCGATAAATAATTCTTTCTATATGTGCACTGTATACAATCTCTAATCTCTCGGTTAATTATCTATTTACTTTGCTGAATCTTTTATGAAATTCTCTTCTCGTTATTAAAATTAAATTATATTTACTCTAAATATATACTGCATGTGCAATATAATAAGTAAATATTAATACATTTTTCTAAAATATATTTATTTAAAAAGAATAATTGTAAACTCTAAAAATGTATTATATATATGTCGAACAGTTTTGCGTCGAGATATACCAATCTTTGTTAAGGCGAAGAGTGATCGTTCGTCACCGCTTGTGAAAGGTGACTATCCTGCTGTCAGGATTATTTGTCAAAAATCAACGCGATCAACCTCCCTCTAAGCTGGTTAAAATATATAGTTAATAATATTCTCACATTTGGACGTATTGCTGCGTCAACGTTATATTCGATAGAGATGCATTAGGTAAAAGAGCTATGTAGTATCAGATCAATATCAACAATTAATATACGAGGATCCTGGGGATTCGTGTGGTTCATGGTACAGAAATGAACCACGGGAGAGTCCAGAAAGAGAGATACATTTACGATAACCACCCACAGGCAGACAGAGAGAGAGAGAGAAAGAGAGAGAGAGAGAGAGAGAGAGAGAGAAGAAGAAAAGAATGCGCAGAGGCGGATATATTGTACCTTACTAGAGTCTAAGACTCTGTTTGATATAGCTGTGATATTTATTGATCGATAATAAAAATTAAAATAAATGTTTGAATTACATACATGCCAATCATATCGTCTGAATGTCTCAGACGCGTTAAAGTTTCAAATTAAATTTACCTGAAAGTGATCTTACTGTGTCTCAGGAGAAATGAAAACGTAATGATTTTAGTCGACGAAACATAACGTCTGATAAAGTCAATTTTATCGCTGTCAAGCAAATTATGTACGGAGCGCCAATCATATTCTATAATTGTATTATATATTAAGTGTTATATTCTTATGCAAATTTTTCGGCATCTTATGAATTGATCAGAAATTTATCAGATGGACATTGTGAGACGAATATTATACTATTCGCGGTACCGTTATTGGTTGTCGAATGAACCTAGACATCTCAAAGCAATTAAACTTGTTAAAGATACAGTTACAGCAGCAACATGGAAACATCTGTTTCACCAAAGCAAAGTAGATATCATCGCCGAATGTCGCGTCGATAAATCTATTTGATCGGAAATCCGTATCTATTGAGGCACAAAGGATGAAGAGTGCCAGGTATTGTCGACATACTATGCCGGTATATACGAAATATCGCATTTGTTCGCTGTAAGTTCGTGTCCAGAAGCAATACCGATTTTAATTTAGTTGCCTGCGCCGTCGTCACCGCAAAGAATCGCGGGACGGACGTGATAATTATCGCCGAGTCAAAGAACGATCCTCCACGTCCGCGTTCATCGACACTGCAGCAAATACGGCGACATATGTATAATATATATAGATATGTACACGTTACCAGGCGCGCCCCGGGGTCTCTTTTGATGTTACACACGGCATCGCGCTGTGCTGGGAAACTCATTTTCTGAAGCCTGTCCTCTGCTGTCCGCGAATCGTCGGCAGGCGGGTGGATTACATATTTCCATTTGGCAATCGACTGGCCTTCTCTTCCTGTCTAGCCGTGCCGCTTGACGTACATACGTAGCTTACTTTATAGTATACCAGGCAAAAACGAATCCCTGCAGACACGACGAGGCGGCCTCTTGTCAGCGGCTAATTAACGATAGACATCGGCTCTTGACGGTAGAAAGAAACCTGTCACGTGTTATTTTCAATACGATTCGACTCGAGTATTTGCATCAACGTTACATACACTCGTGAAATCGCGTATTTTTTCCCTAGCTCGATTTATAATAAAATACATAGCGACGAAACTTTTGGTCGAAACAGCTTGGAATAGATTAGAGTAGTGAGAATCGAAAAATGATGATTTTTCATTGAGATATGTCTTCTTCCTTGTATTCGTTTGGGATAAGGGGAAATGCCACGTCGGTGATGTCATTTATTTACATCCATGTTTATGCATAGATAGTATTAGTATGACACACCCAGTTTATTTAGTTGTGTGCCAGCGACAATATGACAATTACTGGATATTAGCTTCTATTTTCAAAAATTTTGGATTTATCAAAGTAAGTTAAAAAATATACTGTCGTGATTTTATTTTACACGATACTTGGAATTCACATTACTCCTTTGTAAAAATATTTTAATTTATTTCACAAATACAGTGGGTGGCATTAAAGTTTAGTACTAAATGAATTTTATAACTTCTCAAATAATTATCAATAACATGTATTTGATGTAGAAATTTCTCTCTAATCAAATAAGGTACAATTTTTTACTAGTTGTTGTAAAAATGGATTTACGAAGAGATACTAGAGAATAGAAACTATTGCGTAAAGAATGAATAATTATTATTTATTATGCGATTATTATTTATTATTGCGATTGAGAAGAATAGAATATTTTTAATTTTTATGGATTATGTATCATTTGTTATTTAATTAAGATATTAGGGCATCTTATCCAATAAGTTGGAGATGCCACTTTCGAAGTTTTTTTCTTTCTATTAATGTTCAAGGAATGCACAAGATACACTTTTGCGATTGAGATCAAAATAAATATATCTAATCAAACTTTCAATTAATTTATTTTTATTTATGTCAATACAATCATACCTTATCAAAAAAATGGTTGAAAAAATATTATAATTCAAAGTTATCTGTCGCATCTTTCCTCGACTTATTCTATATAGGTACTTATATTTCTTATTTGGTGATTCTACTTATAAGTAACTCTACTTATAGGTGAAATATTCGTTATATTTTACGATCATGAGCCAAACAAGCGAGTTAAAATCACTAAAATCATGTATGATATGCCCACCGCAAACACCTGTTCGGATGTTTTTGCATCGCAAAATACATGGTGTGTCACTAATACTAGTTTTACATTCAATCATTTTTTCCATCACATCGATTAGCGTCTATTTATAATTATTTGGCGCGATGCCCTAGAAGTTCCTGGAATACAATCTATCCATAGATAAGAGATCGTCCTTGCCTTGCAGTTGGATCAATGATGCATTCGGAATCGCTAAAGAATCTTGTCCTTCTCAATTCTTAACTCTATCCCATGTCTCATTCGATGCAGAGAAGGAGATAGAGAAATAGAGAAAGGAAGAGGAGAGATGAAGAAAGAAATAAGAGAAACAGAAAGAGAAAAAGAGAAAAAAAAGCAAGTAGAACTTGCCGATTCGCGTCATGCGGCTACCGGGAAGTCGGACGATGTCCCGCATTGCAATGCGACGGACGACGTGTATCGTCCGTCAATCATTCTAGAGACACGTACCCGTCATCACATACTCTGCATGTAATATAATCAAACTCCATATCGTGACCAAACGTGTAAACAACGCGCATTGCTGGCTACGCAGAGCAGCCATCTTTCTGCGCTATCGCGACCAATTGACTGGACTGCGGGACGTGGATGGACAAATCGATCAAGATTTATTTGAGGTATGCCGAGTTATTTGCGCGTTCGAAATGAAGCGAAAACTCGAAAACGAAGACAAAAGTCAACTGCAAAACCTTCATGGAAGTACGTCAATTGCCACCATTAATGCACGAATATATATCCAATGAGGTGAACGTATTCTATCGTATATAT
>NW_012130080.1:308091-311832 GCF_000143395.1 Atta cephalotes | reverse complement strand
TATATATATATATATATATATATATATATATATAATATTTTCTGATACCCTATTGTTATTTTTTAAATGCATCTATTTATGTAAGCTGTAGTATACAAAATTTCATTAAAATCAGAATTTGACACTTTAGGTTCTTTTCTATTATTTGTATATCATAACGTATATCATTTATTACATGACAAGAAAACATATATTAGATGTGGGAAAAAGTTCGTGGCGTTTTTCCCATTAGATGACATTAAAAAACGCTACGAACTTTTTCCCATACCTAATATATAATTTCATATATGATGCCACGAAAGGCAACTTGGATATGGCAGTGTGGCGTGACGGTGCGTCGCCACGGCAAACAGTAAAGTTAGCTGCATAATTTTTATGTTTCGTCGCCGTTATGCGCCGTTCGAGATTCCTTGAGAGATTGCGTGAGAGCCGAAGTAAGCTTGAGTGTTAATGTCGAAAAAAATCATAATTTTGTTTGTGTCATTTATGATGATATTCCCTTCTTCCTCCTGAACACACAGAGATTGTCGTACTATCAAACTATCGCGCGATTATTAATTTAGACTGTTATCACTGTTAGGCATTAGTGCGCGCGTTTCCGATATATTATCATATTTAATCCCTAACCGCAAGTGCAATGTTGTGCAAGGACAACAAAAAGTTTATTTTCTATTTCTGCACTGATTGCATAGTTCAAGAAGTACACTGAAACTTTTTCTGTTCTCAAAATGATCACATCGAGAAAAGAATAAAAAAATTTCTTTCTTGATTGGCTATTGTCATCACAATTGGGATTTTTAAATAATAGCTGATGAAATAGTAAAATATGCTAAATTTCTTATTATTGTAAACAACTTGATATTTAAATGTATTATTCATTTTTATGGTTATTACATATTTGAGGAAGAAATTTAAATAATATTAAATACAAATATTATATATAGATAATATAAATTGTGCGTGTGTATATGTACATTGTGAAATAGGGCGAGGACAAATTATGATAAAAATTTATATCCGTGAATTATATCATGTAACTGTCAATTTATTATACATATAATAATGCATATACACGAAATTGTAATAAGAATCATATACCATACACTATTAATCATTTAGATATTATGGACGTTTTATTATGCAATAAAATAAATATGTACAAAAAAGAATAAAAAGAATAAAAGAATAAAAAGAAGAATAAAAAGAATAAAAGAAAGAATAAAAAATATGTGCAAATTAAAAATTTGTAAGAAATTTGAATTCTTAGATATAAAAGTATATAATAGATTAATATTTAGATAAGTATCGATAAGAGATGGTAATGATAGATAAGAGAAAAAGAAATGAATTGAAATATGGTGATATTTTTAAATTATAAAACGTTTATTTAACTTTATTTGCATGATATTTTAAATAGAATATGAATTTACAAGGCATTGATATCGAGATTTATTTTCATCAACGGAGTAAGATTAATAATTTTATTTTAATTTTTTCGTTAATATTTATCAATAACTTGATCTTAATAAAACTTTATTATAAAATAGAAGATTTTTTTTTATATAGTTTATTGATCATGAATCACGCTGAAAAAAGAGTGACGCCTCTCGAGTAAAGTATGGTTCTGTTTACCCCGAACTAATGGCCGTTAAATCCACCATCGTCCACTATGTATCTCAACGAATTCTGTGCTTCTTTCGCATTTTACAGACACATATATATCTAACGATCGACAAAAGAAGCGAATCGAAAGAAGAAAAATTAAAAACAGCTTTTGCAGTAAAAGTTCTATTGAAAAATTGAATAATCTTTTAAAAAACAGTATAAAATGCCTAATCTCATTTATTCTCAAAAGAATTTTAAAAATAGAATTTTATAAATCCACAGAAAAAATGTTACGGTTGTCACAACCGGAAATAACGATAATTTTCGCTCAGCATTTCGCTCATTTAGTTGTAATAACCGTATGACATATATCTTTACAACCATAACCGTTAGATATGCCGATCTTATGGTTATTACAATTGTACATAGTTTTTGTAATAAAAAAATGTATTGATGAGCAACTTTTGGTCGTGACAATTATAGCCGTTTTTTCCGTATCTACATACAATTTTGAGATATATTAAATTCACAAATTGTAAAATCTTTCTAAAATTACTATTAAAAAATTACTATATGCTAAAGCAGAGTTATAGAAAGAATATAGAAGATTTGTGTGACACTTTATACTTACGTATATTTCAAGCGTTTTCGTTCAAACATTATCTATTTGTTTAAAAATTATCGCCACTGTTGACATTTTTTTTTATATATAAATATATCGAAAATTGGCGTTGTTTTGCTAAAAATAAATTATAACTGATAATAATACAAGAAAAACCTTTTAGATTTTCATAAGAAATATCCATATGTTCAATGTGATATTTTTGTCCAGTAACACCAAGAACCTGCATTATTTTCATTTTTATCTGTTTTCCTCTTGGTCCTTTATATACTTATTACCATTGTATTGCAAAAAATAACGTAAAGTAAACATGTATGTAAAAATTAAAAATTTTTAAATTATTTATTACTTTCAGAAAATGTATGTAAAGTCCGAGGCATTTATTGATCGAAAAATTTATTAATATTATTTTAAAGATACAGTTATATAAATACAATATAAGTATTATATAAAATACAGTATATAAATATTTTAATGCGTATTAATTTTTAGGAAAATTCTCTCTCTCTCTCTCTCTCTCTCTCTCTCTTATTGTTACTATAGCTTGTTACTATATATTGTTACTATATATTGTTATCAATAATTTATCGCTTTTTAAAAATCTATTTGTGAAATAATTCTATCTATTTGTAAAATAATCTGAAAGATTTTTACCGTTATCAAGGCTTACTCATCAAAACATTAAAAATATTACATAATCATATTGTTAAGCTACGTTTATCATTATTAGGACATGCTACAAAAATTAGGATTTAGAAAAAATAATATTGTTTGTTTAAATTTTTACTACAAATATTGGACGAGTTATTGATTTGCCGGTGGAGAATTCTTTGCATAAAACTAGTTGTGCGATGAGATAAATAGCGATCATTTAGATGTGAAACGTCGCAAATACTGGTTGCCCTTCTGGCCCTCTTTTTCAGCTTTTTCAGGCCAGTATTATTGCATAGCCTGTCGTATCCCCCATTTTGCCATGTTCCAAGTACGAAATAACGAGTGCGTACGACTTGTCCGTCGCGCTTTATCCTGGCCGTATAACCGCCGAAACGGACCATTTGTCATCTGTAATTAAAGAATAACGTTTTCCTCTTTGCGCCAAAAGGGAAAATTTACCGGGCGTAATCATGCGCTTTTCATACTTTCGCGTAATCTGACTGTGTTCCTTTCTTTTTTTGTTACAACATCTATTGGAAACGTATCCGAACAATATATTTAACAAATATTAATTCCATGTTAATTATTGTTTTGTTATATTGCAATTAATTATCAAATTAATTCGACAATTAATCAGAATCCGTGTATGCCAACATACTTCATAAATATTAATTTCACAATTATTATTGAGCCACAGTACAAACAACGGATAACAATTTGCATGTTTTAACGAGCCGCGCTTGGATTTGTTTTAATGACAAAAGAGGAAACAGGAGTTTCCTGATTGTAATATCCAAACTAATATCGAGGGAGAGAGAGAGAGAGAGAGAAAGAGAGAGAGAGAGAGAGAGAGAGAGAGA
>NW_012130080.1:299472-301523 GCF_000143395.1 Atta cephalotes | reverse complement strand
CTACGTACGTAACGTAACGTACGTACTACCACCTAACTTAACTACTACGAACTAACTAATAATACTAACTATAGTAGTAGTACGTTACTATACTATATATACACACACACACACACACACACACACACACACACACACACACACACACACACACACACACACAAAATAAAATAAAGACGCATACACAAGCCGAATATACTTACATATTTTCTCATCATCAATGGCTCAACTCGAAACATTTTTTGCCCAACTAGAATGATATAGAACGAAGGGACGATACTAGGAGAAAGGAACGATAGAGGACTGGACGAGTCTTCTTCTCAGTTCTCAGTTGCGGGAATGGTGCGGGGTGCTTCGAGATGGTATCGGGTTGCGGCCGAACGGAACGTTGTTACATTCAAATTAGAGTGGACGACGGTATGCGTACCTGAGAGTCGCGTCGGGTCGTTGTCGTCTTCGAACCAGGACGGTCCTTCTGGTGTCCGAGCGTATATACGGGCGGTTCGCTTGTACACGCCGCAGCAACACCGCGGTGGAGGACTTACGGACGAAGGATCGTATTCAAAACAGCGGGTGGCTCCCAAGCCCTCGAGCCGTCATGCGATCTTGTCCTTCCACAACGAGCGGGTCCCATCGCGCTCCGTCTCGAGGCGGAATTTCAATACACTCGTATATTTAACGAACGTCCGATCTCTTTCTCTCCCCTCTCTTCTCCTATCTTTCTCTTCCCGCGCATTTTCGCTCCTGCATCCTTTTCTTCTTCTTCTGCTTCTTCATTTTCTTTTTCTTTCTTTTCTTATCCTCCGTTTCTCCTGCTTATTCGTCCAACGCTTTTTCGTCCTTCGCCCCTATGTTCTTTTTTCCGTTAAGTTTCTTCAGGTTCTCCCGATATACCAAGAGGAGAACTTGTTCACCGTCGCAAAATCGCCTTTTTGTATTTCCCCGCCACGAAAGAGAAGATCGGGAAGACACGTCGTGGCTGTGAGACTGGAATCGGGAATTTATTGTCAGTTAAACGGGCCCATTCCCCGACCAACTTATTCCAGACGAAGCTTTTGACGGACCCCTGGTGTCTCGTTCGCTTGCTTCGCCTGCGACTCGAAACTCACTAACGAGAGAATTAATGAAATAAATTGCACAGATATGTAAAATGCCGAAAATGGAGAAATTCTTAATTTCATAAAACTTTTTGTATATTAGCAAATTTATGTTATCTGCTCAACGATTTCTCTAATCTCAATTAAAATGAAAGTATGATATTTATATACTTTTGCATTTATATAATAAAAAGTCACACATAAAGCACGCGCACACGCATACACGTACGGATTATATAAATATTATAACAATAACAGCATTGATGTTTGTAAAAAAACTACTGAATTTAGTGTATCTCAAAAATATAATGGATAACTCAAATATTTTTTATCAGACACAGTAATACTTATTACGTTATACTTAATATACAATAGATTAGTAATATTAGGTGTAGTAAAAAGAAATCCATTATTTTTCCATTCAATTTCATGCAAAAATAATGGATTTCTTTTTACTACACCTAATATTTCCGTCTATATAAATTTTATTAGTGTGGCGATTGTATCATTGCTACCCCGATTGCATATGATTTTAAAGAAATGTTTTAATATTTTAAATTTAATATATTCTGAAAATGTATATATTCTGCAAAAATCGAATTCATATGATATACGTGTACGTATATTCGCGATTATGAGAGTCCAGAGACAAAGAAATAATTGTGAACAGACTAACAAAGTTTGAGAAAAGCGAATCAGTTAAAATGAACCTTTAATTCTAACTTCTTTTCTTTAATTTCCTTCCTCTTTATGCTAGCCCAAGAATCATCTGTTTCTTATCCTTTATAATTCTATTTTAAAAAAAACAATTGTTTTTAAAATTTTAATTTTGAAAATTATTTTTTCAAAATATTAATACATAGAAGAAATTTTATTCTAGAATTTTTTTATCATGTATATATACGAGTACATATATAAAAATATATATATATATATATATATATATATATATAT
>NW_012130080.1:293152-294616 GCF_000143395.1 Atta cephalotes | reverse complement strand
GAGAGAGAGAGAGAGAGAGAGAGAGAGAGAGAGGTTGGAGGCTAGAACCGAAGGTTCTATCTGGAGCCTCGCTCGGATGCAGTAAGTAGGTAGGTTAGACGGTAGTGCTAGAGCAGACTTAGGAAGTGGCGTCGTCGAGACGCCGTAACTTCTGCCACCCTTGTGCCAACCTGACGCCGCGTGGCCTCCCTCAGGATATGCATGTAAGTTTGCCCCGCGGCGACACGTACCTTCTCCCATTCCCTACAACGACGCCGACTCTATACCAATCCTGTCCTATCCTATCATATCCTTGGCTCGCAACGGTATTCAACTGCACCTACGTATGCTACGTACGTAGTGCAGTTCTTGTCTATAACTGACTTTTTACCGTTCTTATATTTAAATGCAGTCAAGATTGATAAAGATGAGATATGCAGAATAAATAAATAAATAAATAAATTTATAAGTATGCGATTAAAAATATCTTTGTACAAGGTTTTTAAAATCTACTTGTTTTTTAAAATCTAAATAATAATAGAAAATAATACTATAGAGATATTATTTTCTCAAACATATAATTCGATCATAATAATTATGTAA
The DNA here is from genome assembly GCF_000143395.1 of Atta cephalotes. Lineage (NCBI taxonomy): Eukaryota > Metazoa > Arthropoda > Insecta > Hymenoptera > Formicidae > Atta > Atta cephalotes. Next base: position 294,034 of record NW_012130080.1, on the reverse strand, counting down.
CACTTGCTATTTGCGAAAAATGTTACAGTTCGTAGCAATACTTCGCTATGAAAGTTAATCAAGTATAAGCATGTCAGTGAGAAGATTCTAATACATCAACATGATGCAGATTGGTTGATAAAATTTCTGCAGGAATTGAAGAACGAGTCAGGCGTCGTTTTACATTTCATCTAACTTCGATAAGGTCGTATCGTCATGCGATCCAATTCGTAAATAAAGTTGGCAAGGAGCAAACTGCAATCGTGCACGCCCACATAACTTCCATAATGGCGCAACGATTCTGTTGGCGTGGCCCACCCGTTGGTCGAAGATATCGCAGGGGTAGCATAATGATTGCGTGTCCGGGAGCAATGAAGTAGTTTGAGAGTGATGGCGATCATGGCGAGTGAGAGGGAAACAAAAAGATGGGTGGGTGCTAGATGGATCGCTGAATGTTGATGCAGAGGTGGCGCGGGGTGGTACCGACTACCGACACCAACTCGACCACCTGCACTCCAGGTAATCGTGGCAGCCTGTAAGGTGCTTGGTATCGCGCTTGGGATTTATCCTCTGTTACGATATCAATTGTATTATGGATCTTTCATCTTTTTGCTATTCATTATGCTTCTTTTATGTTTAAACATTAAAATTGCTTTTTTTAATGATTTATTAAAGATCTTTTGTAGAGGAAATATTTAAGAAAAATTAGAAACAAATATTTATATATTATAAATACAAAGCAACATATTAAATAACTTCATTACATGAAGAAGATATACAAATTATCTAAGGAAATTCAATAAATTTTTATCCCTTCTTTTATTCCTCTATTTATATCTGATGTATAATTAATATACATTTGTATGATACATCATAAGCAATACAATTTTTTCATGAAATTCT
>NW_012130080.1:287257-291412 GCF_000143395.1 Atta cephalotes | reverse complement strand
AGAGAGAGAGAGAGAGATCTATGATTAATTATATTATATATATATATATAATATTATTAGGATATTATAATTGATAAAATATAGACAAATAAATCTTTTTTATGATAAAAATTAAAAATAGTTTAGAGACGAAATATTTTAATGTACATCAAATACATGAACAAATATGTAAAATAAATTTCTTTCGAATAGTTATAATAAAACAATCAAAACGTATTATGATGATAAGGCTGGATAATGCTGACTAAAACACATTCTTAAAGAGACAAGATTTTTTGCAAATAGAAAAATTGACATTTCATTTGACAATTTTATCAGATTTGCCTTCGATGACACAAACAAATTGTTATAATCGGCGACGCTTCAAGTACAACGTTTTCGTGACAAGATGTGGCAGGATAAGAATGATAGGTGTCTCATTGTACGACAATAGTGACAACCAGGCAAAAGTAGGGAGGAAGAGAGAAGAAAAGAATGGAAAGGAGGCGGAGGATGCACGAACGATCAGAGGTCCATCAAAATGCACGGCGCTTCTTCAAGCTCGATTCCCATTGTCAATGCTCTTGGCAATGCGCGATATCTACTTGTCAGACACCTGCACGCTGTTGCATTAAATCACCTTTAAACACATTCGATCATTTCACGTGGTGGTCCTCATTTCCATGAGCTTTTACCGCAAGAAATGGCTGTGTTCAGCCATTTCTTTGCCTACTTAAATCAAGATTTATTATGATTTTGAAGAGGATTCATCAAAACTCGACACGGATTTTGCACTCACTCTTATGAGTAATTGAAGCACACAAAGCGATGATTAAGGATTAATCTCATTGAATAGTATCTAATGTCAGTTTTATTATTACACAATACATCCATGTTAATTAACATAACAACATCGCTTTCGACTTTTATAATAATGAGGCGAAACTATATGCTAATTAGAAAAGATTAATGAAGAATTTAGCTAATTAGAAAAAAACTTCAAAGTAACGATTAAAGGAAAAGTTTTTAACAAAAAGCATTTTTTAATTATATACTAATTAATATCATTATTTGATCGAAAAATATTACGCGTAATGCTATTAAATAATACTATAAAAAAATAATAATACTATTACTAAAATACAATAATATTATTTTAAAACTTTTAAAACATTGTTCTTATTAAAAATATTTAAATATGAATAAATAAAAAAATAGTTGAACTATTAAAAATGATATATAAAGTTAAAAAATACTTTTATTCTTTTCATATTCGCACATTAATTAGTAAAGTATTTTTTATCAGAAATGAATTGTTGTGCTAATTCGACTCTTTCTATGGAAACTATAGAAGTAATTCTAGAATTTCTTCATTCCAATATTATTTTCTTTACGTTCTCAAACTGTCTTCAGACAATGTCATGTCAGCTTAAAAAACCATTCGACAGATAAAGACGAAAAGAAAGAAAGAGATGAAAGAACGAAAAAAATGGAATGGTAGAGACAAAGAAGCGCAGTGAAGAGCATCTAAGATCGTTAATGTTTACGTTAAGGAGAAAGATTTGCATATATGTAGTAGATCATCGATAGCAAAGTTTCGTGTGTAGAGCAGTGCATACATTGAGGTGTATACTTGGAGAACTTCAAAGAGGCTTTGTACATATCACCGGTATATACGGGACTTATATCCGGGACTTTTTACTCTTTCCCTTTCCTCGCTCACTGTTCTTTCTCTCTCACTCTCTTGCTCTCGTTCGTTTTCTCCTTCAAATCACAGACAAGTTGCCACAGTTCTATGTGACAACAATTAAAATAATCTATATACTTTTGATATGTTTCGACCTCTGAAATAATTCCAGTTTCTCTATACTTATTTTTATCAGTGCACTATACCATTAAGCCGGAGAGATGTATTCCTGATTGGTATTGACTTATGAAGCGATTGCTTTTTTGTCACTTGAATGCCTCTAAACGTGCATCTAAATGTGTAATGATTTTGTAATAATTTATACATAGTATACAAAACAAAAATCACATAATTAGCATAATAATGGTTATGGAGATATTAAATGGATTAGAACACAATTGAAAGGAGAGATAAAAAGAGAAGAAGAAGCGAACACAATATCGTTTAATCGCGATTTCATTTTCTTCCTTACTTACTCACATAGTCCATGTAGTCAAGCGTAATTAAAGTGAGTAATTAAGAAATGATTAATTAATGGGTGATTAACGGGAAAGAGAGACATCGACATAATAGTCTTGTTTTGTTGATTAGATCAACTATCCGAACTCTGATTGTCCCTCTGTTTTCTCTTGGATTTGGATACGATCTCTTTTTTTGTCAGATACAGCTTTTGCGTGCCAAGCCTTTCTTCTTCGTCATGCTTTTTGTACCGCTGGAATATATTGTTAATTATTTGACGATAAGAATAAAACCGCGTCTTAATTTTTTCAAGTTTTCTTTTGGCCATCCATTTATTCTTTTTGAATTAAAGAACGCAGATCTGTTTTTATAATTTCATTATCTATTGTGCAAACCCCATCGACGTATTGTCAATATTTTTATAATTTTTCTACGGATACACACAATACGAGATAAATAGAGAGAAGTACTTTTGACGTCTTAGAGAGTTTACATTAATTAATTTTTTGCATATCATTTTTACATCTGTTGGTACACATCTAAATTTAAACTTACGTTTTTAATCAATATTATTACAATCAAATCTATATAAAACATTTGAAAAAAAAATATAATGTACATTATATAGCTTAACATAAAAAATAGTATAGATTGCTAAAATTATTTTTAAATTTATTAATAACAAGAATATATAAATATATATTATCTTTATTTATGTATCAACCCTAAAGAACACAAAAATATCAGTTTTTGGAAATCGTCCTTTATTTAATTTACCCATTTAAGAGGTGAATAAGTCAAGGTTAAAAAACTTGGCAAAACTTGATAGAGAGATAAGATTGATTGCTCATATTAATTGGTAATGAATCCATGTCGATTCACCTCGCAGTGTCAACGAAGGATCGGTACCTTGCGATGTAAATGGGTCCCAGCAGATTAATTAAGTATGTAAACCACATATATCAAGAGAAACAAGAGCGATTACTATAGACAGTTCTCATTAAGATATTCGTTGGATCGTTTCTTATCTAAAGAGCGACAGCGCTCAATCGAAGAATCAGGATTGCTGCTGTGGCAGTCATGTTGTCAATCACGACGAGCACAACGAATCTCTTCTCGTGTCTTCACTCAGCAAGGTTCTTTCCTTTTCTCCCATTTCTACTTCACCGTCCCACAAACATTACTGTCTTCTTTAAGGCTACAATCCGAACGCTGCACATCCGTATCTTCATCCATCTAATCGCAGAGTAATTGATATGGATGAAGATATCCTTTCTCTTGGCGTATACTTTCTCAAACGATTCCGTCTCAACAGACTAATTAGACAGATGTAGGTTTGTCTTCTTTTGAGAGAATTGTAATAGACTTAAGAAATTTCTAGAATAAACAATCATATCAATAAAGTAAATATATGCAATATACAAAAAAATATGTTTTTATAATAGCAATTTGCGCTCTTTATATATTCACGTTTTTATTCGATCGTTGAATTCAAATTGCTTGATGAACCATTTGAAGTTTTAGAAATTTCGAAATTGGTGCTTTCTTATCTGATCGTTAATTAGATAAAATTTAATTTTGTTCTAAAATGCATCGAAGCCGGACGAAGGACTGCGAATTAGCAGAGTCGAAGTAAGAACGCGTGGCTTGTTAAACAAATTTAATATTCCAGCGAGAACGACCCTCTCGTACCTATCTTGAGAAAACTTGCCGGAAACTTGTTACCGCGTTAGCCCGGAAGGCACATCAAATTCGTCTGTTCCGGGACGACTTCACCACGTGTTCCAACGAGTCTCGCTCAACTCTTGCGACGGAATCTAGAAGCGCCATCTTGTTTCTATAACCCTGTAGGCTGCGTTTACGTTCTCGCCTTCGTACGAAACTGCGCTGAGCATAAGACGGCGGTGTTGCTTTGAGTAGTTCAAAGTAGCTTCAAGGCACCGGCTGGGACCCACCAAGAAGAATCTGCTCAGCAGCGAGAGAGAGAGAGAGAGAGAGAGAGAGAGAGAGAGAGAGAGAGAGAGAGAGAG
>NW_012130080.1:276757-282691 GCF_000143395.1 Atta cephalotes | reverse complement strand
CTCTCTCTCTCTCTCTATATATATATATATATATATATATATATATATATATATATACACGTGTATAAATATATAGATTCATTTGATTACTTTTTCATGTAGCTAAATATTAAATTAGTTGAGTGTTATTCGCAACTAATACATTTCAAATTTAAATAAAATTAAACTTTTCTTAGAAAATTGTAAATTTTGGAACATGTAATTTTCAATTAGACTAAATAAAAAAAATATTGATATATTTTATTCGTTATATTATTTCTATAAATGCAGGATATTTATTATATTTTGAACAATTGTCTGCATCATTTAAATTGGTTGATTTTTTCGCAGATTCCCACGATAAATCCTTACAAATAAGCTAAACAATTTGGCATAATATCGGAAGAGCACGTGGTAGTATCACCATGGGGATCCCGGGATACGCATACATGATAAGTTGAGGGGTTGAATCGAAAAGTGATGGTTCGGTTTTTCCTTTCGAGGGTGCTCGAGAATTCGATGGAAAGCTCCGACGACGCTTCTGTGGTCTAGGGTGGATGGCGTTACCCTCGTAAACCAAGAGACAAAATCGGAATGGAGCAAAGTCGCGAGACCAAGACGACATGAGAAACAGAGACTGAATTCAAGAGGAAGAAAGAAAATGATAGCGAGAGAACGAGGACATTTTCCCTCTGTCGAGTTTCAGCGGGAAAGCGAAACGTAGCGTGGTATGCGGGCCACGTTTCTCTTATTTATCGTTTCTCGATGCTTATGTTTTACTAGGCTGTGCTATGCCGTGCCACGGTACACGATAACACCAGCAAGAGGTGGAATCACTGAAGGAACCAATAACGTGATGTATTATACATAATACATGGTCCATCCTTCGCTCCGTTGCTACCTTGCTAGTTATCTACGTATACGTGCACGAGCCTATGTCTCAGTACTCATCGAAGACTCGAGAAAAAAGGAAACAGATAAGATTGTGGCCTTTCGAACAGAAAAGAATAGAAAGTCCTCGATAATGAATCATTCACAAGAAGAAAATTTGATTTAAGGCCAAATGAGATATTGCTATCTGTAAAAATCAGCCTGTAAAAATCTTGGACATATAAAAGTATTCTCTCAAGTATCAAATAACTGAAAACAGTGAAGTCAGATAATAAAAAAATAATGTTGTTTCATGTATTAATATGAATCCTTTATTTTTGGACTAGTTTTGTCAAACGACAAATCAACAATTTTAACAATGTCAATTAATTTTATAATTTTATAATTCGTAATTGTTTACGATCAAATAATAATTTACTGTGTTTCTATAATTTTGTTCTATTCACTCATTAAATAAAGGTGATTAATAATGTACACAATTAATTTATTTATATTTTACTTCCAAATAAATTTGAGTGAATTTCTCGATCATCTATATACATATATATAAATCTTAAATTGTACTGTACTATATCATTATTTTACTGTCTAACAAATATTAAAAAAATTATTTTATAATGCATAAATAATTTATTTTTTCCTATTCGAAAATAATTATATTCGAAAATTACTCGCAATGTCAACGATAACAGGCAGAATAGTAATAGAAATTATTAGCAGGGGGTAAGCGTGCGAAATAGTTTTGCATTTGAAATACTTAATGTGTGGAGGAGGATACACATAATTCAAACCATTCTCTAAATCATGGTTACACGTTGCTTCGAGGCGGTAGATGTTTCAATTTCCTTGTGTAATGTGAATGTCCGCATACAGATTCATGAAAGAGATAGAAATGGAGAGAGAAGGAGAGAAGCAAGATGGAAAAGAAGAGAGAGAGAGAGAGAAAAGAGAGAGAGAGAGAAAAGGGGAAAAGAAGAATCTAAGGGAAAAATGTGAAGTTAATTTCGATACGTTCGTTCAGATGACAATAGTGACATCGAAAGAAAAACACTAAAAAAGTGTATGTCGCGGAATATGGTGCCCTTTCAATTTCGTCAATAACAGAACGCTGGCTGGCGCCACGTTAAAATCTAATATTTAAAAAGCGACGGGGATCGAGAAAAATTGTTCGTGCGAGCAATAAAAGTCCACGAGAGACGAGCGCACACGTCGTTTCACGCTGAACGTAGCTGGATATCGCTGAATGTATCAATAATTGATATCGGTAATCGACCAGTTGACATATCACCAGTGCGGAACGACGCAATCGGGATCTACAGCAAGTACATTTTATATTTAGATAAAAATACGAATGAGTGATAACTTGAGAGGTCGTTGAAAGAGAAGGCGTGGAGTGCGATATTGATTATAAAATCGCATTGTTATAATAAAAGAGAAAAAAACGAGAAATTTAGTACAATCTATCTCGTTATAATAATATATTTTCGACAAATGTATTTAGGGATAGAAAGTGTATTTATATAAAGACGATAAAATAGACGTTTTTAAATAGCGTGATGTTTATAACTAGCACGGCTTCATTTTGTATAATATATTGAATAGATGTTTTTAATTAAAAAAGTATTAAGAAAAAAACTAATCGAGCAAAAATAGTGTTGTCTCAAGTGTTTATCTAGGAGAAGGAGAATTCTTGAAAAATTTTAAATAAGTGATGCTCGTTAATTAATCACTTTGTTAACGATCCAGCAATTACCACGCTTGTCTAATTGAAACTTGCATTTGCGTTTATGGAACATATCGCGTCGAGCAAATGTGGAGGTGCTGTCGTTACAGTGAAGTAGACAAGTTTCATTTGCGTTATTTATTCGGAGCGAGGCGGTGCACGAGAGCTCGGTCGGTGCGTAATTATAGTGGGCGATGGGACGGAAGGGGTAAAGGGATGGAGATGGAGGTAAAAGGGTGGTAGTCAGGAGGGCGCACGAGGTCGGGAGAAACAGAAACAAAAAAAGTTCACCGACAGAAACGGGGAAGAGTCCGGCTTTCCATTAGCGCACCCTTGATTACTTTTTCTCATCTCAGCATCTAAATAAATAAAATATCGGGATTCGCGCCTCGGAATTCGTCAACCGTCGCATCGCGTCGCAGCGGTGTCACGACGCTTAGATAAGAGAAAATAACGCACGAAAGAAAATAACTTTATTTAATTACGAAAAATCTTCTTCGTTAATTGCAAAAAGAAAGAACAGATTCTTTCTTTAGTTCCATTATTAATGTCAAAATCGTCGATTTTTGTCGAGATTGTTTATCTTGAGCGAAAAAGTCCTTTCTCATTTTATATTACAAAGATATTTTATATTACAAAGATATACCTTATTAAAGTATCATTCCGATGTACATGCTTAATTGCAATGTAAGAACGCAAATTCTTCCTGATTTTATTGACTGACAATTTTGTCCTATTTATGTAATCTCGTAATAAAAAATAAAATAATTCTATTGTAGATACTCGAAACATCAAAGTCGATCTCTTCATTTTTAAAGATTGAAAGCGGTATATTACAATCAGTGTAATAAATGTGTTATAATTGCTTCTCTATGCATGAAAATTTACTGCACCAATATAAGTTTCGTGCAAAAATGGCTGTCGAGAATGGCATTAATCGCGTGGTTAATTAGATCGAAATTGGCGGTAGTCGCCGTAGCAATTTTTCGCTGCCATTTTTCGCACGTAACCGATGAATCATGAAAGTTCCCAGTGACCATCGCGTAATAACCGGCCACGATTTCGCGTTGATCGGTATGCAAAGTGGCGCGAGCCTAGCTCCGTAAATCATAACCATGGCTACGCGATTCAGCATTCTTTCTCATTGCCATCCACCCGCTCTCCACGCCGCGCCGCCTACGCCATCAGCTCGCCCTGCCAGCAACCCCCATTATCACGCCCGGCAAAAATAAGGCGGCGAGAGCTCTACCCTCCGCTCGGTTTTAACGAGGCCCTAGCGATCAGTGTAGACTCTTAAACACCCCGATTAGCTGGCTGTCACGAGCAGCCCCACCTCATTCTTTTCTTTAATTCGTTTTTTTTTATCGAGCCAGAGGTAATTAGGGTGGCATCTCTGCAGTCAGCGACTCCCTCACCAGCCCTTCACCATTCTCAAATTCTCCCTATCCCTGCTTGCAACCCCGGCACGTTCTCATCGGCCGACTTCGCGGCGGGTTTCGCGTTTTAATGAGATTTAGGATTCTGTTGCTAGCTAAATTTTCATAAAGTCCTCTGGATTGCCGATTTCTTTGTTTTTTTTTTTCAGATTCTCTGGTCGATTTTTCTTCTTTCACAAGTTCTTTTCTTTGCATTCTTTATTTTTATTATAGATACATAACTAATGTGTATTGCATTTTATGATAATTTACAATTTAAAATCTGCATGTCTATTGCTCAAAACAAAGATACGCTGGGAAAATTAATCCTTTTGAATAAACAGTTTATATTGATATAAGAATAATGTACAAATATATTTTACATATTAGTAGGAATTTATGACCGAGATCTTAAAATGTATCCGTAATTGAGATGGCGGCTGTTTGTTGAGAAGATCCTAATGCACAGAAAGAGCATTTCACCACAATTACAACATGAATCCTCGAGTTGTGTAATCGAAATGGGATGAGGAAGAGATGGAAGGGAGATTAGAGATGCAGCATTAGCGTTAGTAAGAAACGCGTTCAGAGAAATTCATCTCGCGACTTAACAATTGGAAACTAATTGTAAGGCAACCAATATTACAGAATCTCTTTCATTCATTCACAAAATCACAATCAGCCTTTCGCGTCTTTGCTAAAAAGTCCAAACTCTTCGCCTTTCTTGATCACATTGGTGAAACGTCACATAGGATTAAGAAATAAAGTATCTTCTACACCAGCACGCTATGTTGTTTATGTTGTTTATGTTGTTTATAAAAATAAAATATTTTTATACACATTTTTTATTACAATAAAAATTTTTATACAATAAAATATTTTAAAAATATTTTTATACACAAATGTATTTGGTCGCACAAATTGATCTTTCTATTATGACAATTAAAGAATCAAAAGATCAATAAATAATTTACTTTTTGTGTAGGATAATATTCTGATTTAAATGCAGCAAATGTAGAAAAAAAATGCAGAAAAATTTAAATTACTGATCATTTTTTTTAAATATTGAGATTACAATTAATTATTAAGATTTCAATTAACAATGACAAAATTTTGTAAAAAATAATAGTTAGAGAATTAGTACATACATACGAGAGAAAAAAGCATTGTTTACAATGTGGTAATATTACGAACTTTCCAAACTTTTTTCAGTGCCATTTCTATTTACTTATTACATAAAACAATGCCAATATCGCACATGAAATCGGAAATGTTGTTACAGACTATGGTTTCATGCACGATATTGAGCGAAGACTCTTTTAAAATATCGAGATTTACAGCGACAATTTCATGGCGTATCGTAGAAATCGGCAGCTTATGTTTCTCCCATGGTAGAAGTAATATTATTTCTATCATGATTTCTCCCTTCTTCAAAAGAAATTTTGCGTCAATACAGATTGCAGTGTAAAACGAAACTGTGACGCTTGCATATTAGCACTCCACAATTGCAGTAATACAGTTTCTCTTGTTGACTTTCACAAAGAAACGACACACAACGAAGTAATATTGACGCATGACGAAAAAACGATAATAGCAAAAAGGAAGTCTCGAAAAATTAATTTATAGTTTTCAATATACGTACTGATTTCGCAATATATTATTTTTTCGTCGACAAAGTTTTTAGCTGATGAATTTAGAAAATCATATGTTATATAGATGATAGGAGTTAAATACAGCTATCTATACAGTTCACAAAAATAAAATTCTCATAGAAGTACATTGCTTCTTGACAAATTATGTGAATTATTTTGAAATAATTCTGTAATCGCGTATGACTTTCGAAAAGTGAGAAATAATTGATGAGAGAGAGAGAGAGAGAGAGAGAGAGAGAGAGAGAGAGAGAAGAAGATTATAATACAAAAGAAA
>NW_012130080.1:271054-274264 GCF_000143395.1 Atta cephalotes | reverse complement strand
GTGTGTGTGTGTGTGTGTGTGTGTGTGTGTGTGTGTGTGTGTGTGTGTGCGTGCGCGCGCGCGCGTGGGTATATGTATATATATATATATATATACAGCGAGTATCTGGACTTATGATGGAAACAATTTAAAGGCTTTGGGCGCAAGGCAGATGTGTAAGCCCGGTGCGCGTGTACGAAACCACTAGTACCAAGGATGTGCGACGGTGGTATCTGCAAGGACGAATACGATGGCGTGTATGCTACGGTGGAGGGAGCTAAGCCGCAATAAGTCGAGGGATGAGCACGAGATGTGGCCGAATCGTACCGCGCATACTGATACCATATCCTGTAGATGGAGAAAGAAAGAGGAAGAAGACGCGATAACGCTAGCTTGTCTTTCTCTCACTCTACTCGTATTGCTCGAAAATTTTCGCGTTACAACTCGACCACGATTCAACAGCGCTGAAATTAGTATGTTTATCGCCGAAAATGAATTCATTGTACGGTAATCTCATGATTAACCAGAATTACGAACTGAATAATGAAATATCTATATCAAAAGTATCAAGTTATCAATTTCAATGATAATGTTTAAAGAAATATGTTTAAAAATGCACGAAGAAACGAGAGAAATAAGAACAATTATTATAAATTGATATTTAATTAAGCATTTTGTCAAACTATAATTCAAAAATTGTTTACACGTTTATACACCTATTTCCTCTTAGTTAAGTTTAAAAAACAATCACTTATGAATTTTAAAGTTACACTATTCGGGCATTTATCATTTCAAACTATTTATAATTTTCGCAAGTTTATATTAAATTTTAAACATGTAAAAATAAAAAATAAAACATTCTATAAATAAGCTTAATAGTTTTATATTAATAAAAAAGTTATATGTTTATAAAAAATAGCACTATACGTTTATATACAAAAAAATCATATAATGTAAAATAATTTTAATTACACTTTCTCTCTGATCTGTACTATATCATAATAATAAAATTATTATATTACTAACATAGACGACAGTATCTCCACTCATCATCGTAGATCATCGAAGTACGTACAACATTAATCAAACATTTTAGTAAACATAAAAGAGACATTTTAGAATTTGTCACTGTGAAATAATATCCTCGCGAAAAGGATGCTGCTTACATCTTGGTGACACGTTATCCCTGTTCCATGAATGAGGAGAATATGCACAGGAAGATTTCAACTACGTGGCTTTCCGTTGCGCACAGCAGTATCCTCGCATCGGACTTTTCGAGTAGTAGGTGGAAGGGCGTCACGGCGAGTGAAGACGGACGTCGGGACGCTACCATAAATCGTGGGTTTACCCACCAACGGGGAGCGTCCTCCATGCTTTTAAACGTTCCTTTTCCTCCTTTCTCTTTCTCTCCTTTTCGTCTCTTCTCCCTTTATTCTCTTCTCCCTCTCCCCTCTCATTCCAGAACAACTTTCTTTCAGAAATCCACGAATGACAACGAGGTCAGTCATTCGTGTCCCCATCATTCGTGTTAATTTTCATTACTTTTACAAGCAAACAAAAATTATTAAGTGATTCTTACATGCATTTTCAAATTTTTAAAAATATTTATAAGATTGTGTATTATAATAAAAGAATTGTATATAATGTTATAACTTGGTATACTTAGTATTTCAAAAAAAAAATGCGCAGAACATGAATAATCGTGTGCATTAAAGCTTGATATTATCTATACCTACGAGTAACAGTAGTTATTTAATTGAATATATATATATATAAAATCAAATATATATATATATATATATATACATACATTTTCCTTGCGCCTGAGGAAAGTAAGGTGGCGGAAAAAAATAAGAGGTAAACGTACCGCCGAAGGAGCTCAGTTTTGCTACTGTAGACTAATTTCCTCCGGCTATTCTCCGGACCGTGTAGAAAGTTCTGGGTGATGTACTCGTCCCTAGAGCCTTAAAACCGGCGACTGTTCACGGTCTGGATATTATTCAGAGCGGGTACGAATATACATATACTATTACGCACGTACTAATTATCCAACAAAATGAAGTAGCTCGTACTCGCAATAAAAATGCCTCGAATTACGTAGGCACACCTCGCTATTCTGAAAGAAATTAAAAAGTAATTAAAACAACTGGAGTTCTCTCACAGCTTTTACCTGCACTAGAGGTAGGAAGATACAAAGGTATCATATAACGGTAGAATATTTCAATATTTAAAATAAACAAAAAATATAAATATAAATCACGAGAATTTAATCAATTGATATCTATGTAAGCTGTATAGAGGTAAGATAAATTTACAAATCAGAATTTGTAGCCAATAACTATCTCCCTATAAGATTTATGTTTTGTTGTTATTTTAAGATTTATGTATATGAACGAAAGTTGAAAAGAGCTTGATATATTTAATTTAATAAGAGTTTAATTTTATAAACATTCGATTGATAATAAATATATAAAATTCAAAGCTTCATTTCTTCATTTCTTCATTTCTTCATTTCTTCACGTGTAAGCGCAGCTGCGACAAAGCTTGCGAGGTAAAGAGATTTTCCCTCTCGCGCACAGTCTCTCTAACTTGTGTGTTCCTCGTCCGGGGGGTAGGACGATTTAATAACGACGCGGTAAATTAAAATGATAGACGTCATCCCCCGACTGGCGGCCACTGAGAGCCTATCAATTAATGGGAGCCTCTACTTCATTTGCCTATAAATAAATAATCGTCAAGTGCCTTCGCTCGCAGGAGAGGTGTCACTCGGCATCGAGCGGAGGTGGAAAAGCGTAGGTGGAGAAGTAGGATGAGAAGCCAGTAGGAGGATGGCTTTCAAATATTAACGCCGTCTCGTGGACGTCACATACGTTACCCTTCCTCTCCCGTTCCTACATTCGGGTAGATGCGTGCTCTGCCACGTACGGCTGCGCCATCCAAGTCTCTTCCACATCATGTTGTCTTTCTTCTCTATCAACGTGCGCAGAAATATCTTTAAGATGTACCAATGGAATATTTTTCTTATATACTTGAAAATTTTATTTCTACATGTAGGTATGTAATAATGTAGTGTAATAATATCAAAAGAGAAAATTGCCTTTGAAAATTGTCGCATTTATTATATAATTTAATTTGAAAAGATGTTATATCTCGATAAAGTAACTGCGCTTTAAACAAGATGATTACATATATATATATATATATATATATATATATATATATATTACGTAC
>NW_012130080.1:264386-270005 GCF_000143395.1 Atta cephalotes | reverse complement strand
GTATATATATATATATATATATATATATATATATATATATATATATATAAATGAGTGCAGCCTTTGTTCAGCCATTTTAAATTAACCCTATATACGTGAGAGTTTAAATGCCTGCACAGATTGAAGAATAGAGCGTGTCGATGTTAAGCTCGGAGTGGACATTGGCTCGGAACATAAATTGTAGAGAGCCATGTTAGAGAGACGGGCGGTGGTGGAGAACCCTAGAGCGGCCGTCGAGGGTTAATGCGACAAGAACCCGCAGCTTCCCGATACGCAGCAGAGTGGCGCGTTCGCAAGTAACTTGTAACCGGGCATCGGACTACATACGGCAGCGTGAATGATGCGGAGGCGGTAGTGACGTCATTAGCAATTCCGATCTCGTCGGGCGGAAATTATGTCCAGTACGCCGCGAGTCGCTCTCAATATCCTCTCCCTACCAGAGTTACCCTCCCGACTCCGAACTCCCGTTTCACCGCACGTACGTGCAGTTGTGTATGAGCGCGCACGCATACGCATACATGTGTAAAGTGCGCAGCGTATTGCAGCGTACGCGTATGAACGTACACACGTGCCGCGTGAGATTCCTTCGCTTCCGGTTTCCGGTACGGGAACGGCTTTGCTGTGATTGGCTCAACCACGTGCGAGCGAACTGAGCCGAAGGTAGCTTCAGACCGGTATCAGTGCCCTGATATAGAATGATTGTCATTCCGCGTCCTGCTTGTCCTGCTTATCCTGCTTGCGGACCGAGACAGTGATAATTAAATAGACGTGCACCGTACCGATCATGATGTGATTTCTTTCCTCGACAAACGAAGTCGTGAAAATATCTCTTTGATCGATTGCATGTAGTTTACCATTTGATTGCAGACGGGTTTTATGCGGAGTTTGCAATTACATCATATATATCATCTTATAGAGAATCGAAATTGTCTGTCATTACAGATGAGAAAATGACTGGATAATATTAATTAGAGTTCTAACTTGTAGTGGTATCGATTAAGATTGTCTTTTAAATTGAAAAGTATAGGTAAAATAGAAAAATATAGGTAACTTCAATACAGTATTACAGTGTAAAGAAACTTTTGTACATTTCTGCTTCATCCCGCATGAAATATTATATCTATGAAAGTGCGTTAACGCGATGGTTGTATCTGTGTTGTATTGGACACGAGACGCAGTTTATATATCAACTTCCATCGATACGGACGGTAGAACTGTCGAGCTGTCGATCCCTTATATCGCGAATCTACGTTCCCGCGGGAGAGACTCGGGATTTCGTCTTCTCTCCTCTCTGCGTCCTATGATTTTAGAGCGGTAGATATATATTATATTCGGCATTTTCAGTTTTTCGCTTAGAAATATCCTTCTTCCCCGGGGTCCAATGCGATAACTCATTCCTCCGCCTGAAGTTACACTGCTTTTCCGCCGACATGTATCACTGCGCGATGAATCAAGCGAGAAGTAATGGTGTAATTCCAAATGTCATGAATGTTCCTTCGAGGGAAGCTCAAAATTTTATGTGTTGTTTTTCACGATATACATATGTATATTAGCGAAAAAACGTTCACGCGCATTTAATATTTAATTAATAACCTGTCGAACAATTAACAATCTGTAAAACTTGGAACATTACGACCACGAAATCTAGTATAAGTGACACGGTATAAGTGTTTCGACGCTAAGACATGGCGTATATTTTCTTACGACGACAGTTTCATCAGTTTACATATGGATCCAAAAAGAAGTAGGTCGTCGTTAAAGATATTCCAGTACGATGATCTTTGCCGGATAAGAATTCCAAGTTTTAATGAACCTTGTTTCTTTCTCCCTTTTTCTTTCCGTCAAAATTCGTCGACGTTCGTGTAGGTTCGCACGAATGATTAGAATTTTCGCACCTTGCATGGCCAGATTATTTCCGGTAGTGATGTAAGAAACGGGCAAGAGAATGAGAACGAAGGAATAGCAGGGATGGGGAACGACAAGCGGAATGTCGAGCTCGTACAGACCTCGATGCTAATTTTCACGCAGCTCGAGCATTAATTCTAATTAAATATGTGCGCGTGAGGGACCGCGGTGAGATAAGCGGGACGAAAGGCAATTTGTACGGAGACGCTGCGCCGCGCCGGTCGGTTTCCAAGATAAAAATAAAAGACAGAGGGAGAGAAGAAAAAGTTTCGAGAGGAATATCCCCGGTCTCTCGGCCTCAGTTACCTTCACCAAGCTTCACCCTTCGCGTCTCGCTTCGCTCCAGGCTGATATCCAAGTGAGATGTTTAATCATTCGGTAGATTGAATCCGCGGGTCTCCACTCGACGGTGAATATCTTAGCATGCGATGTTTCTTAAGTCGAACGTCATCCCGACGCTCGATAGCGCCGAGATCTTTCTCTTTCTTTTCGCGTGCGCGTAAACATGGCGAGGAAATCGATGTCCTTTATATTTATTCGTAAATGCTGTCGCGGAATTGTCAACTACAAAATGTACTTAAAAATATTCCCGACGGATAGCCAATTCGTCGTCCAATAATTTTCCATGGCAATAACATTGCTTCGGTTTAGTATACATATATAATACGTTCTATTGCCATTCGCGAATAATGCGCGAATTTATATCTATGCTTCTTCATATCGACAAATAAATAAGTTGTTATAGACTTGTTATAGATTTCAGTATTATATGTATGTAGTTTATTAATTGCAAACTATGCATTCCTTACAAGCAACGCGTAGGTCGATAGATATACACATGGACGTCGGTAATACTGACTCGATATATTAATCTCTCGGTATAAATCTTCCGTTGCAGAAACCGAGTGCATTTTGTTTTTCCAAACGGTGCATCGAATGTAACGGCTGTTTACCGGGACAAGGCGTCGGGCAAGAACTAAAAATATATATCGGTGGGCGTGGAGTGTGGCGGCAGTTGGTTCACGGTCGGTAGATCGAGAGAGCATTGAGTTACAACTTGGCCTATACAGCCACCGAAGCCGCCGTCGCCGCTCTATCAGACGCAGAACCAGCAGGACGTTCAACAGAGACGAACGGCAGTAATAGCCGCCGCCGTTACGCTGCAAGATTCTATCCGCAGATTGCTGACTGGTTCGCTCTTATTCTCCTAGCCGTTACCTTTGTGTGTACCTTCGACTTTTCGTGTTTCCTCTTTCCGTTTATTCGGATTTCAGATAAATCCTAGTATCGAAACGATTGGCTGTTTCACACAGACGAGTCCCGCTATTGTTTTGTTTTTACAGTTTTTATGATTTACCTAATTATATAGAATATCATCGCAATGTATTGAACGAAGGATCTAAATAGATTTCTCAAGGTTTGCGTTACATTAATAATTTTTTAAAGAGCAACTAATGCGCGAATGTTGTTTATAGCAATAACAAAATTATTCTATATGACATTAACCTTCAACTACAGTTATGAAAACTACCCTGAGTAGTACAGAATTTCCGCCGAATTGCGGCGATTAATAGAGAATGGTTAAAATTTTATCTATAATTTAGATATCTCTTAGTATCAATTGTACAGATTGTGTGTACACAAAAATGTTCGCTTTGAGTCTAATTGATTCGTTGCTGTAGTCGAGAGTTAATTTAGCATTTTCTTTTTGTCAAGCATCATCATAGATATTTGACAGCGGATTATTACTTTCATGTTATAATTATTGTTGTTCGATTATATAAAAAATTCAGTTTTTCTGAAGAAAACATGAAAAATCTGATAACTTACAAGTTACAATAAGCTGTAGAAAAAGAAGTGTCTCTCATAATATTAAGCTTTAAAACTGCTATATCAATAAGTAAAACATTTTCCTTATTATTTTGAAGAAAAAGTTTACTTAAATAGATATTTAATGCTCAATTAGAAAAAAATGTTCGGTATATATTAAAGAACGAAGCTATAATGTTAAAGAATTGTTTTACGTATTATATATGTATATAACAGAGTTGTATTCAAATATTTCTATGTTTTCACTAACGCAAACCTAATTGCAATACTGTGGTTAAGTGAAAGAAACTTTTTCTCGAGCGTATATATTGCGATATATATTAAAGAGAGAATCAATAAATTGTTCATCTCGATAACAGTGATTTTCTAAATATCAATCATTCTGCAATTCACGATTTACAAGCCTCAAGCGAGAAAGTAGATTGACCCGAGGAGTTAATTTAGCGAGCTGTCGCGAATCACGGCGTTTCCCTTACCTTTTACTTTTTATTCTTCTGATACGTCGAACCGACTGCGTTTCCCGCGATAAGATCTCGAAGCTCTTTCTCTGGAGAGATCGAGTTGCAGGAGGTCGTGGAATCGAATGCGTCGAGGTCGACAACGCGCAAATCCCACTCACGTCCTTTCGTATTGCAACCAATGACGATGTCCGGAACCGCTGTTATTTTCAATGAAGTTTCTACTCGATTTTCCAATTCACAAATAGTTGATCGAATATTGATTAATTCTCAAGTATTAAAACTGAAAAGCATAAAACAAGAAATATTATAGAGAGAGTGAGATTATCAAATTTATTATCATAAATTTAATAAACTTGATAATCATTTAATTTTTAAGAAATAATAATGTTGAGTTGTACAATAAAAATTCAACAAAATATAAGTGTATTTTTACATAATGGAATATCTGATGAAATATTTTAACGATTGTATAATTAATGAATGATACGCTAATTAAAAATATAAAGAGCAAGTTGCTTAAATGTATATATTATATTGTACATATCTCTTTTTTCTATAGTATGTATCTATTTTTTATTAGATATCTCTATACTTATAATAGGATGCAAATATCATTATGAACATATGTAATATATATTCTGGTGCCATCGGAATCATATCGCAGCTTAGGTTTTGCCAATTATCATTTAAATGTGTTCACATTTAGTTGACTGCAAACAGGGTGCGCCAGCGGCTTCAAGACTTGGAAAGAGAACATGGAAACCAACCGAGGTCCCCTTTGCCGAGAAGTCTCTCTTCTTGGTCTCATTGCAGGAGAAAAGATTTCGCTTCTCGCTCTTTCCTTGCATGCTGTCTCTGTTTCTTTCTCACTTGGTCGACATCGTTACGCTGACTTATGAAGACTGTGGAATACGATTCTTATACGGCCCTTACTGCCTCTTATTTCATCACTTTGCCTCGCGGGCGACCTTCGTTGCTCGTTCATGCAACGCATGCGTTTATTTGGTAAAACTGCGTATGCAATGTATAGTAATATCGCGGATTTGTCAGATATAAAATATGTATGCCGCGAATCTGCCTATGTTAAATTCAAAATCGCGGAATGTTAATGCGTTTCTTCTTCTCAAGCGGAACAGCAAGTTATTATAATGTCAAAATGATATCATGCATTGACCATAAGTTATGATCAACGAATTAAAGATTTTACTATTAACGCATACATAAATATAATCTCTAAGTTTTTATCATTTATAATAACAATTTGTAATAAAAACAAATTTATAAAATCATAACTATTATAGGATGTATGTGTTTTAACATGGAATTTCTTAATATACGTGTGTGTGTGTGTGTGTGTGTGTGTGTGTGTGTGTGTGTGTGTGTGTGTGTGTGTGTGTGTGTGTGTGTGTGTGTGTAGTAGTAA
>NW_012130080.1:252261-263547 GCF_000143395.1 Atta cephalotes | reverse complement strand
GTGTGTGTGTGTGTGTGTGTGTGTGTGTGTGTGTGTGTGTGTGTGTGTGTGTGTGTGTGTGTGTGTGTGTGTGTGTGTGTAAAAATACATTGCAATCTTGCTTATACATATATAATAACATTTAACAATCCTTATCTTGCAAAAAGATTTGAACGAGAGATGTGCATATTATTTTAATAAATTATTTGAGCGAGATTGTTGAATATAGCGAATATTCACAAGTGATTTGAATCCTAGAAGATTTTTTTACGCATTAAATATCCTCGTTAAGTAATCTCTGTTTGCTGTTATAGCGAAAAGACAATATCGTGTAGGATTTATGACGATTATAATAATTCAGGTATACCAAATCGGTTTCCTGATCGCATTGATGACACCTTCCGAGGTGGTTGCCTCGGCGTGGGAAAATTGGGGCCAACTTCAATATTTGACCGTCTGGAATCCAGTGGTCTTATCGCAGCTTGTAGCATAAGTAAGTAGCGTGCGAAAACTGCACCGAGAGTCGCGCGTCGCGTCGCATCGCGACACAGCTAAACGTACGACTGTACGTCCTCGCTCTTTGCTGACTACCAAGATTTACAATGAATTTCCGGTACAATCCTGGAAGGAAGTTTGCTCGCGCTAGATCTAACTATTGAGTTGTCCGGAAAGTTGTCCGGAAGTGCCGATTTTTGGTAGGTGACGTAAGGTCTGAATATATCAGAACGATTGAAAACAAAATGACATGCATATATATCGTAAAAAACAGTACTTCAGGCATACTTGGAAAAAAATTTGGTTGCGATACGTTAATTTTTGTCAGTTTTATACGCTTTTGAATATGGAAGAAAACAAAATGCATTTTAGACATTTAATGCTTTTCTTTTACCGAAAAGGCAAAAATGCCACACAAGCAGCAAACAAGTTTATGGCGAAGATGTTGTAGCTGAAAGAACTATGTGGAAGTGGTTTGCTAGATTTAAAGTTTGATGATTTCAACCTTGAAGATCAAGAACCGGGCTCTCCACCAGATGAAGATCAGAATCATTAAAACACTGATCGAGAATAACCCACGCTATATGACACGTAAATTAGTAGAAATGTTGAATATGTCAAAATCCACCCACGAGCATTTTGTGAAATTTAGCTACATAAACCGTTTTGATGTATGGATTCCCCACGATTTAACGGAGAAAAATCTGATGGATCGCATTTCCATTTGCGACTCGTTCTATAAACGCAACGAGGAGACACCATTTTTGAAGCAAGTAGTGACGGGGGATGAAAAATGGATCATTTATAATAATGTTGAGCGAAAAAGATCTTGGAAAGCGGAATGAACCATCTTTAGCTACCCCAAAAGACGGTCTTCATCCAAAGAAGGTCATGCTCTGTGTCTGATGAGATTGGAAAGGGATCATGTATTATGAGCTTTTATCAAACAACGAGACGATAAATTCAGAGAAGTATTGTTCCCAATTAGACGAATTGACAGCAATTGAAAAAAACGTCTAGAAATAGCAAATCGGAAGGGCGTCGTGTTTCAGGACAATGCGCGGCCTCATGTGTCTTTGATAACTCGACAAAAGTTGTTGGAGCTCGGGATGTTCTACCCCATCCATCATATTCACCAGACCTCGCGCCCTCTGATTTGCACCTATTTCGATCATTACAAAATTCCCTTAATGAAAAAAGCTTCAACTCTTTGATCGACGTAAAAAAATCACTTAGAAAAGGCTGAAAAAGGCCTGAGAGATTCTGGAAGGACGGAATTTTCAAGTTGCCTGAAAGATGAAGAAAGATTGTAGAACAGAACAGCACCTATATAATTTAATAAATGCATACTAAAATTTAAATCTTCTGCGTTTCAATTTTCCTTCAAAATCGTCACGAACCTTCCGGACAACCCAATACTACTATTACCAATTACTACCACTACTATGGTACACAAATCGTCAGTTATCGCTGATGTATTATTGTCGCGCATTTGAATCGCAAACAATAATTTTTCCGTCAATAAGACGTTGACGCTATCTTAATTATGCCAATAATTTGTATAAACTCTTTATTACTTTATAAAAATTATTGTTTGCAACAAATTTATCTGTGTGGATAAGATGACGAAAAAAACCTGGTAAATGACACAGAAGAAATTGTTTTTTTCTGCCTAAAGTCTGTTAACTATTTCGTTACAATATAGTTGATATAGATAATTAGATAATTGTTGCTGCAAATAGTAATATAGCAAATTGCGACAGTAACATTTTAACGAGGTAAACTTTGTAATATCAAATTATCAGGTTTCAATTCAAATCATCGCGATTCTTCACATGACACACGATAATCTTCACTTATGTGGTCCCGAGATTGTTCGCGACTTGAAGAAATGTCGTGAGAGGTCAACTAAAATGTCAGCTTATAGATTACATCGTCGCACACGTACGTAGACCGTTATGTTTATTGCAAAAATGCGTCGTTACAATGATAATTTTACAATTTTATTATGCGTGGGGCAGTGATACTTAAAACAATTTCTTTTATTTCTTTTATCTTTTTACAGTACGGCTCTATTCCTTTAGAGAAACAAAAGACAGAAATATATTCGCGACGTTATTAAAGCGACGTTCAGCTCTATCAAATCGTGATATTATGCTTTCGTCACCATTTCAGTTCTATGATATCAGGGAAAGTGAAATGCTCCCGATGAATTATCGTATAAATGAATTATTATCGTGAAAATTAATGATAAAATTAATGATTCCAGGAAACAAATCGATCTATCACTATCTAATACTGATCTTAAGATCAGTATTCGCGTTATGAGTATTTCTTTCTCTAAAATGAGTTTAACTTTTTATATAATACGTATAAAAATGATAAATATTGACGATATTGACAAAACTCAGTTTTATAATCATATATTCTAATTAATATTTTTATGTATATACATGTATATGTGTACATCAAAATAATATAGTAACTCACGTTTCAAATCATAAAAGATTGCGACAAAGAATTAAACGAGTGATCCAAGAACTAAACACTCGATCGTAAACTCGAGAAACTATGTTTACTTTGCGAAAAATTGTCCTCTGCATATGCGCCGTTTCATCCCTCGCATGCATAATCATTCAAAAGTAAATGAATCGAGTCGAAATAAAAATTATTAATATATCTATTATTAATTATATTTAATTTCACACACTTCGACGAAAAGTTAAAACACATGTTGTCTGCCGACGAAGTGAGAGACATTTCGAGTTTTTACGATCAGTCATAAAGCCAGTCGTGCTTCTCACAACCTGCTTCCGACAACTACGTCGACGACCCTCTTTCCCTTCTTTCTCTTCCTGCTTAACTTCTGCAACTCGCGACCTTACTATTAACCGAACTAACTGATATTTAATAATACTTTCATCATACAATAACCCTTAAACGTGGCGCTAAAATGGCTCTTTATAACCCAAAAAATGAAATTGCTCGATAAGTATGTGTGCCGCGGGCACACGAAAAAGATAGTCTGCCGAAAGGCAACGCGGACAGGTGCACCGATAATATTTCCTCTCTTCTTCCCTTCTCTTTTATCCTCGAGCAATCATCTCTCAAGGATCAGCGACGTAGCATCATGAAGCGAAAAGAACATCTTGCTACATCTTACGGAGGAACAAGGAACCGTAAAGTTCTCGTGTTCATCGGGGACTCACCCGTTATCCACGATGCCATTTTTGCCACGAGCGCACAATTTATGCGATAGCTTCGTTAATACGTAATGAATATTAATTATTTGCCAACGACGACGATGACGACGGCAGCGGCGGCGGCGGCGGCGGCGGCGGCGGCGGCGACGATGGCGGCAGCCGCAACCGCGAACGGGGTGCACCCCCGGTATTGTAATTTGTAATCTGCCTGAGCAAAAGTGCGTATCCCCCCACGGCAACTGGCCATGGATGCGTGCTCTTTGCATCGATATGAAGTATCGCTTCGTTATACGCCGTGTAATAAACTGGCGTGTGGAAGGCCGATAGTGGCAATGAAAAATTTTCGAGAGGAAAGAATGTACCGAGAGAACGAAAACCTGCCAGTGCTCGATGTGCTTTTAGACGCGATAATATTTCTTGCGCTGTCGTATAGACAAACAGTCGCAAAACTAATGCACGAATTTCTTTATACTTTAAACTATTTCAGAAATTTATGTTAAAAATGTACTGATACTTTTTTTTATTTCTCTTCTTAACTTGATAATTGATGATAAATGCAATCTCCATTCTTCATTTCCAGATTTTTTTTAACAGTTGAAGAAATATTATATATAATAAAATTTCACTATTTTAACGTTTAAAATTTAAAGCTGGATAGCATAGTCATTGATGATGCGGATTTTTCTTCGTTCATTCTTCATTGTACACTACATTTGTGTCCCTGAAGACAAAAACGCGTGGTGGTATCAAATCATTAAAAAACGGAAAACAGTACACCTACATTCTGTTCTTTATATAGACGTTCCAGCAATTACATCGTAGTAGTTACATATTAGAATGAGATGCGTCTTTATGGTTCTTATTGTCTTTGACTATTCATCTCTGATTGTCACTTGTTCTTCTCTTCTTTCTTGGAACGTCCTTATGGAATGATATTGTCGTCAGATCATGACAAAGTTTATTCGTAATCAAAGGAAAAATTTACAAAAAGGATGAATTAATTCGAAAGTTAGCAAAAAAGCCATGACTATTCAGAATTTAATTCAGCAATTATAAATTTAAAAAGTCGAGATAAACATGTTTAAAAAAAATTTGATGTAAGTTTTTGAGAGTTTATATACCTATTAAAAGTATTAAAATGCAATATATTAAATATCATTGATTCAAAAATTATTAATAGTACACATATAGAAAAATATTATATTCATTATCAATAAAAAATACTGTATAGAACAACCACAATTTTCTTCCGACGATATTATCATAAACTTGTTTGATGAATTTACAGATTTTTTTGTTACGCATGTATTTTTAAAACATTTCTAAATAATCGCTTAAAAAGCTTGTGGCGCCAATGCATGCGCGCACTTCTTATAATACTAATCATCAAACTGCGAACGGAAGACATAGAAGATACGGAAAAAAGATGGAGAATAAGAAGAATAAGAAGAAGAGGATTAAGAAGATCAAGAGGAGGTAGAAAATGGATATAGAGGAGGAGGGAAGAGCAACAACAACGAGGCAGCACAGGCCAGCAGTTGGTGCACGGCTGTATTTTAATTATACCACAGGCTGCGAGAACCTCGTCCAATCTCGTTGTTTCTCTCTTTCTCTTTTCCTCTTTTGTTCGAGCCGCGGTGCACCACCGAAATGCGAAGAAATAAAAACAGGCGGGGAACAGACGGGACGGCCCACCGCTTCAGCTCTCTGAACCGTATCCGTTGGCTTCAGCATCGCGGTTCGCCCCAACTTCTGATCGTTTCTCTCTTCTTTCCATCGTGCTTCGCGCGCGTTTCCTCTCTCTATACTCTCTATAGTGTTTTCTTTTATATACTTCGATTCCGTTCCTTCACGAAATTGTCTAATTTTATGCTCGACGCTTAATAATTAACGTACTTTGATATTGCTCTCTAACTATTAGACTATTATTACATTAAGACGAAATATTCTATCGTAAAATATAAAATTCCGCTTTTTTTTAGCGTTTTATTATAATATACGCTCTGTTAATTGTTATGTAAAAGTTTTAATAAGTTCTTTTATCTATATACAATTGTTGTTTAATATCAATAACTGTCGCTATTATGATTCTTTTTATATAAATATTGTCTTTATCATTAAACAATCTCTGTAAACTTTTTTATTTTTCAATTATATATTTAATAAATGTTAATAAAAAGAGAGATTTAATAAAAATTTACCATAGACCTACGTACTATAATACATATGGATTCATATCAGCAAGTTTATACATACATCAGCATGTGTTTTTACCTATTATTTTTATATTAATTATGATATAGCGTAGTCACTTTCAAGTGACAATCACTCTTGATCGATCGTTACTTGTATGAAATAATTAGACGTGGAGATTGAATAGTGAAATCTATGATATATAATATCACGGTTCGTCGTCTAGTTAATTCATAGCAGTATAAAGCGTACAGTCTCCATTAGCACCGATTAGCTTCTTCTATGTCCAAATTTGTCCCGCTTGTCACTTTCGGTCTCGCCATTCACGGAACTACATCAGAGTAGCTTGTCACGATCGTTCTTTCGCAGATGTCGAATATTTTGCGATAATTTAAGGAGAAACAGTTTCATTTCCGCCCATGTTGGTTGTTAATTCTTCACATCCGCTTTTACTCGTTTTGGGACATATGATAAACCGTACGTGTATTCGACAAAATAATTTTATTGATGTTAGTATAATATGACTGGGCAGTATTCACATGATCCGTTCTTATTTTAAGACTGCTTATTTTAAATCTTAAGATAATGTCTTAAGGTGAGACGATCCTAAATAGAAGAATCGATTACGAATACCGATCGTTGTCTCGATTCTTAATGTATTATTTAAAAAACATTATTTTTACATGAAATATAACAACTCGAACAACTATTTTATTACTTCTAATTATTATTCTTTATTATAGCAACTTATATACATACATATGTAATTATAAAAATCAATGATAACACGTATATATCGATACAAAGAGAATACATAAGTAATTTTATAAATATCGTCACAATACGTTGATTATAATATAATTATAATTTATATTGTGTTTTTTATCAACGTATAAGAAAACGTTTTCAAATAATTGTGCCGCTATCATTATACATCTCGCTACATAGCACATACGTATATATAACGCAATTTTAATAAAAACTGTGTACTTCGATACACATATCCTGACGTCCATTGAATATTCTATAATTATTAAATTACAACACATGTTACGTTACTACAAAACATGAATGAATAAGATGAACAATACAGGGAATTGCAAACATAATAAAATAAGCTTCGCAAAGTCTTGCTTCAAATGATATATTAGCTTTCGTTTAAATAAAACAGAAACTCTCGTACTAAAAAACGCTTATATATGCACGTTAGTCCTACATTTATATTAAACATTAAATTGATTTTTACGTTTGAAATTATTATACACATAAATAAACATATATACGCGAATATTGTTTATATTATAGTTTTATACGTTCTGTTTACACTATGAAATGGCAAATAATATTCGTTTCTTCCTCTATTTGTTACTATGTCGTCGTAATGTTCAGAAGCGAAAGGTGTTACACGACATACCTGATCCGTTCGATTACACCCCGTCCTATACGATCCGGATGTGATTTATCGTTTTGTCATGGCGCAGTTTGATACCGCGCGATCGAAATCTGGACTGGGGATATCTTCGCTCCTTGCCTATATCCACCTTTAGGCATTCACGAACGAGATATAAATCTTCACCGTGAGTTATAGCAAGGCGTATAAGTTCGTGTGCGCGCATAAACGTACTCGATGCACGCATATATACCGAGCCGAGCTCGTCCGTATTGAGCTCGGTTATTATTTCATGGTCCCCGTGTGTGCATTCATTATACACGTTTTAACATCGAGTTGCATCATGTTTAAATGCTCAATTTGACGTCGCGTGTGCCTCTGTATCTTGCACAACTATCTCTTTCTAAATATTTACATAGACAATTATGTTTTCTCGTTGCGACGTTTTAATCTGTGGAATGAGCTCATTTTTTAAGTGAAACTCATTATTTAAGTGAAAAAAAAACTC
The DNA here is from genome assembly GCF_000143395.1 of Atta cephalotes. Classification (NCBI taxonomy): domain Eukaryota; kingdom Metazoa; phylum Arthropoda; class Insecta; order Hymenoptera; family Formicidae; genus Atta; species Atta cephalotes. Next base: position 255,779 of record NW_012130080.1, on the reverse strand, counting down.
TGACATCTCTCATTCTTATTCGCTTCTGTTCTATATTAATCTAAAACATATGTCATTTTAAAAAAAAGACTATAAGTGAAAATCAATTATGGCATTTAAATTAAAACGTTATGATTTACAATCCGATTTTCTATTTATTCCGAATAAAACTTATTAACTTTATTCGTATAACTTATGTCACGAAACGGAGCTAAATATTTAAATATACAAATTCTTAGAAACGGAAAATCAATTTTCAAAACGTGAAATGTTTTTCTTTTATATCTCAATATTTAGTGCAAATCTGAATTACTAATCTCAGATACCTATACATTGTGAGAAATAGAATAATGAAAATTATCTGTAAATATAATGTACATCCAACGATTTTTTTAGTCACTTTCTGATACTAGATTGTCGCGTGTCCGTTTAAAGAACTTTTTCAGGTTGTCACTGTCGCACATCGTCGAGCTCTCCTTACAACATTCCTATGGCGTGGTCGACATCAATCTCATCATTAGTCTTCCCATACCTCCACCCCCATCCCAGACCGTCTTGCTAGACTTACGGTAAAGTTATTGATAATTTGTCATGCAGTCTCCAACCGCTAGCGAATCATCTTTCATCCATTTTGACCGCGAGCAAACCGTTATACGTAATCCGCATCACTGCACAGACTAATGCATTTTTTAGTCACTCATTGAGCGGAAGATCATCCGATTGTTAATATTTGTTTCTTTGATAATTTTCATCACTAACAATGTAAATTCGTGTAAAAATGGAAGAGAGAGAGAGAGGGAAGGAGGAAGTTGTAATATACATTGTAATAAACGTTATAAAATATTTGTAGTCAAAAGCATAAACGTCATAGTAATTTTTTATTGTTGCAAAACTGTATGTATTTTTTTAATCATACGTCTAAGCATCTAATTGAATTTCTCTATCTAATATAATTTTTATAAACAATGCCATTCACTTGCTGCTTAATTAGTGATATTCTTTGATCATTTTTTTTGGTGAAAAGCCAGATCGAAAATACTATAGAAAAGAGAGAAGAAGGACAGCAGGCGAATGAATAAAACGCGAAAAGGCTTCGGAACGCCCTCTCCGCCCTGAGACGCCTCCTGTCCATCAAACCATCATCCCCCTTCTTCTCATTCTATTTCCCGCCGCGATCCCGACGACTTTTCGCTTCTCCAATGCAACTATCTACCTGAACATAATTATAATCGTCGAAACACCCCGATTCAAGATATTTATTGACCGACGCAGTTCTCTGTTACGCTCATATATCTAAATTCAACCGAATTGTATCTAATTACGGGAAACGAGAAATCGGAATAAGTCTTTAAAATCGTGTATAAATTTTTTAGATGAAATGAAGATTTGGAAGACGGCTTTTAAACATAATGCAATATTTTAAATAATCAGCTTAAGAAATTATTACTATGTTGTATCTAATTATTTATATCATTAATTTCTTAATAATAATAAGTTATGAAGAAGCCTAAAAATTATCTACTAAAAAAATACATTTGTAATATAAATTATAAAAAAGTAAAAGTCTGTAGCAAGAATGATCATTTAAACAGTGTGTAAAAGCCAAAGTATCCTTATCCTTAATAATTATAACTGATTCTCATCTTTTTCTAGAACCATCGCTGCCTTTATTGCAAAATTTGTTCTGTCATGTGAACTCCCATTATCATGATTAAACTTTTGTGAAACGTTTGTGACCGATAGTAAGCTGCAATTTTGTGGCACACAGCTGGGATCTCTTCACCAATCGACTGCTCGTGCCAGTATCAGCTTTCTTTCTCTGCCGCTTCTCTCGTTTTAATACCTAGGTGTGGAAATGACTTGTGAGATCGGATGGTAGCACGGAATGGCAGAAAAGTGGTACTTTCAAACCGATACCCTAAATCATGAAATCGATGGAAGGTTTGTAGGATGCATTCGACCTGTCAGTTCAGCAAATAGTTTTCTTTCTTTCTTTTCGAGAATTCATCCATCTGCTCCGAATTAAAAAAGATTCGCGATTAATCCAGCACGATTATAACATATATCTCAATTTTTATAATACATATTATAATATATATAAATTTATTGCAATTATTTAAGTCTAGACTTCCGTGGGAAATAAAAATTAACATTGTTGCAGAAAGTAGGTATTAGGCTGGTTTCATCAACAATTGAAATGTTAGATCTAGAATCAAAAGCAACAAGACATTCGACATATCTGCAGTGAAACAGTTTTTTTATTATGCATATAGTATTATCAAAAATGGAATACCTTTTTCTTTTCGTTTTAAATCTTTAATTAAATGACAAATATATATGATAAATATGTGCTATATGTCGATCGTTATGAATCAGAATAAAACTAAAAATGATTATTGAGAAATATATATAGTGTAATTAGAATTAACTGACACATATGTGGACATTGCGCATGTTGTCAATGACATTACAGTTAAGTAGTCTACAAATAGTATCAAGAAGACAGTTATTATAAAATCGAATATTAATGTAATAATACGCACATCCAGCACATCGAAACGTTGGAATTTAGATGATCCAAATAAAATTATTGCACGGTGAAATTATACTTTGATATACCAAGCAGATGCAATGTGATTGATTATAAACTGATGAATATGGTCTGCATAACATGACATTTCCGTCGTCGATTGTCGATATACTTGCGCAAGTATTCGCTCGTAGGATATGATATAACTTTATTTAAAGATGCGACGTGAACGAAGTACTCGCGTAATGTTCTGTTTGCATAGTAAATCTAATAATACCGCAAACAAAAATCTACAGAGCAATATTATTATATCATATTCCTTAATTAACAGTAATAATGGCTCCTTTCCTATCTTTGAAATCTATGTGTATACTACGACAGATCAAACAATTCAAAAATTATACATATTTTATACACACACATGCACATACATTTGTACAAATCTACTTCATCATTCATTGAAAAAAGTTTCAGAATATTGAATGTTAATATAAATTTAAAATACTATTAAAACAGTTTTTTAACTGCATTATTTTAAAAATTGTATTTTTTTTATAAAATCAAAATTTTTAATTAAATAAAAACGTTGTTTATTTAATTATAAATTTATTAAATATAAATTTAAATAAAAATATCAGATTAAATCGATATATTTTAATAACAATTAAACATACACAAACGTGATTAACAACTCTGAAAAATTTCTTATGATTGTGACATGACAGAAATGGTAGCTAACGATCTGTATCCAGCAGGTATGATCGCATCATCTCCGTGGAGAATGTTGGAGAACGAAAAAAAGAGAGTATCGAAACAGGGATCGGTTTCTTTTCGATGCGGGGTAGCGTATGATCAGGTCTCTCGATGGTCGGTCGGGTGATCAAAGATCTTGAGTTGCGTTCTTACAAACTAGAAAAAAAGCAAAAATGCAAGGAAAAGAAAAAAAAGAATACTTGTTTCTTTTTTCTTCCCCCTCCCCTCCTCCCCCCCTCCTCTCCTCTCTCTCTCT
>NW_012130080.1:250283-251346 GCF_000143395.1 Atta cephalotes | reverse complement strand
GAGAGAGAGAGAGAGAGAGAGAGAGAGAGAGAGAGAGAGAATGAGAAAGAAAAAACAAAATCTCTCGCTAAATATTGCGATCGAAAAATTTATTTCCATATGCTTACATAATTTCCACGCAACGTCAAAGTTAGGAAGTGTAAAACATATAATTTATTCATAATTCACTTCGCGGATTTTTCAACCTTATAAATGATATATTTATATTTGAATAATTTTATTATCTTTTGAATATCCTGAATAAAATCGTGATTAAAGTATGCTACTAATAAAGCAACATGTATACAAATGTTTACGAGTCGCCGCAGTATAAGCAGCAAGCAAGTACTTCGTCTCGCGGTCACCTACGATATGCGTTGAATGTTACTTGAAGTTTAAACGCTCAAATGCGCTAGTAATAGAGATTAATAATCTGTTATATTTATTATCAAGCATCTATTTTATAGAAACATGAAACACCACTGATAAGTTTGAAACAAAAAAGTCGACATATTATTACAGAATATACTTAAGATTATGGGAGAGTTTGTTAAGCTCACATATCAACGTTATACTTGTTAATGATAGAATTTACAATTGTTTATAACATATAAAATTTATATTGAATCTTATGCATTAAATTATTAATTCTATTTTACAAAAATCATAATATAAAAATAATCATAATATAAAAAGATATACCATATAATATGCATACGATTTCTTAACAAACTTGAAAACCTTTTATTGATTGATTTTTTTCGTTCTCTCGATTTCATTTACATGGTTGCAGTGGCACGATTTTATCTTCAAGTTCCGTAACTCGATAAACAATGTTGAGATGTCACAGTGAATTCTGTCTATTCCTTCCCTTTGAAACTCCAGCCTCAGAAATGCCACGTGTCGTAAAGACTCCTCTTTATTACCTTCTCTTTCGTTTCCAATCTGCTCTTTTATAATTTCCTTTTTGAAAAATCCAGCGTAAAATTGTGTCGCGCTGCTTTGCTATTTCTCCTCTCTCTTATACATACGCATGCGCGCACGCATGCATATATATATATATATATATATATATATATATATA
>NW_012130080.1:245276-250053 GCF_000143395.1 Atta cephalotes | reverse complement strand
TATATATATATATATATATATATATATATATATATAGAACCCCTCTTTTTCATATTCTTTTTTCATTTTTCGCTCCCCCGATCCGCATCATCATTCGCTATCCCAATATGCAAGGGATAAGAGGTGAAAAGAAACAACCATTATATCTCCTCATTCGGATTTGATATTTCATTGAGAAACCTGAACGGGAAGGCAACAATGTTGCATGTATATTAAGGAACCACGATTCGTGAACGTTGTATATAGAAATCGTTAGGACGCTGATCCAAATTTACCGCGATCAATGTGCCGCGTATCGGTCCACACGGTTACGTTAAAGACAGAAAAAAATCTGTACACGACTTAATATTTCCAACTTGTCGTTAATTCGAATCTACTGCGATCGTTGGCGCCGATTTTGTCAATTTTAAATACCTGCTTTCCCATATTTGCAGCTTCGAATTAATGAATATAGAGATTAGCATGAGTTAGCAAGGTTCCGAGATAAATCTTGCTCGACCGTTTCAAACATTTCGGCTTTTCCTCTGAGGAATATCACTGACTACGAATGTGACTCTCTGGACGCCTCATTTCTGTCACATCTTACCTCTATACAGGCTGTAGATCATTGATCCAATTCGCGATTGCGATACACGGCGCATGTCTAAATCTGCATAGTCATCGGCGACGTGAATTCACTCGCATTATGCATTAACTATGCAAATGCCAATCAACCGTAACAAGCAAGGAACCGCACGATGTATCCTGACACACTTCCTGCCGGTAGGTATACCTCGTCTGGAATATCCGCCCGCTCCTCTATCTTCAATACAGATCAAAGTATAATCGAAAATAAACCAACTCTCGCAATTTTTTCGATAATGTGCTGCAGCATGTAGAATGTTTATGAAAAAGGACAAAATTTCTAATTTCGGAACAATTGTCGCGTGAATATCGGCGCAGCGAGTGAAAGAGGAATCTATCGACTCAAAATTTTCTCAAGTGCCTTCTATGCCGGAGAGAGATGAGAGCGAAATCTTTTGACTGATTATAGTCACGATTTTTAGGAATGGATTATTCTCTCGTAAAATCGCCGAAAGTAAAATTTTTCTAATTGGCATATTAGGCATAGGAATTGAGTACCAAAGAAGACAAGGAACTCAAGGAAGACGATGGAAACACTGAAAATCATTGTCGCCATGGTACAGATGAAATCGACTGTGGATCCGACTTGGATATTTCATATTTATGACGATGCGGCAAATATAACTTCTCTTCGAGACTAGCAGCACAAGACGATACCGGCAGACGAGAAGACAAGTTTCTCTAATAACCTTGCTTCATCGTATTCGAACTCGTATCGAGAAGATTGTATTTTGTGGATTAATATATTGGTCTTTTTGAGACCTGAACCAGGTTAGTCGAGAGAGAAAAAAAAACAAGTTCGGGTTATTAAATCATTTGCCGTTCCAACACATAACCATTGACCGCATTCTCGAAAAGAAATGATTACTACCGGTAATCCTTCCCACGCTCTATTCGAGATAATTGATAAACTTTCGCAGTACTTCACTAATGGTCTTCCGAAACATCGGCTTCGTTAGATTCAAGATCATCTCTACAACTCGATAGCAGTGACTGCAAAACTCGCATTACCATCAAACCGTTATCTTGTTATAGACCTTTTTATGAATTGTATAATTTGCAATGATTTTGTCTTTGGTCTAGAAAAGACTACTATTATATAAATCTTTAAAGAACACGAGAAATTTTTATAGCCTTCTGCAAATTATTTAGAAAAAGATGAAAAACTCTCTCTCTTACGATTTACACATATTATATTATTATACGTACTGCATGTGTAATAAAACTCATTTATAAATTAAAATTATTACTGTACTCTAGCATTTGTCTAATATCAATGAATAGGAGCAAGAGCATGTATATGGTTGAAAGCAAGAGGAAAAATGTGGGTGAAACAACATGATAAATGATAGGACGTACCGGGTCGGCCCTAGACCCGAAGACCCAGAGACCCACTCGCTACACCGCGCCGCCGCGCCGCGCGCGAAGGAACGGATAAAGGACCTCGTTGCCTTGTCTCGGCGCATATTAATGGACAAACATAATCGCCGCATCTCAGCAGGAGCCGCCAGCTGAAATATCCGCTCGTCGTTGCCCGTTGCTGCCTCTTCTGCTGTGGCTTCGGCTTGTTGCCGCAGTTCTCTGCACGATGCCAGGAAGCGACGTTCCTCGACGCGGATGTACATTGAAGAGAGCATTTCCCTTGCTAAATTCTTGAAAAAATGAAAAGACAAACATATTTTCATGTGCACGGGAAGAATGAGTGTGCTTTCTTGATAGAAGTGAAAGGTGTTGTGGAAGAAATAACTTGATTGATTTGATTGGCTGCAAACAGTGTCGTTGCAAATAAAAGAGGAAGGTGTTGTATAAAATTGAAAGAAATAATAATTGATTCCTGTAAGTGACAGTGAAAATATCTCTTAGCATGATGTTAAAAAATGGTGACCTGCAAGATATGCAACAAAAAATTTTGCATTTTGGAGAAAAAAACTTTATGTGCATTGAAATAAGTATTAAAATTACATATTACAAAAAATGCATATATCGGAATGCATAGCAAAATTTATATCGGTTTGATATAATATAAAAAAAACTTACAATTTAAACGAATCAATTGGCAACATTTACAAATATTTGCTGTACATTTTATATTTTTTCTAATTCAAATTGTTTGAATTTTTCGTCATTTTGCAAAGTGTGCGACTTCTGAAAGTTGCGTACTAATTAAAAATAATAGTTTTTTATAATGTTACATTTCGAAATATAGTAAATGCTTATTATATAATCTACTTGGTGTAACTACAAATCTTTAATTCTATGCTATTGTTCATCTTAAACGTAGATATACCATTTTTTTTATTATTCCGCACGCTATCTAATGTGATATTAGTTTTTCTTATATTCATGATTTTGCAAAAGATATGTGAAATCTGTATTTATCGTTAATCATATGTAAGAATGCTTGTTTTCTTATATTTAAAAGTTTCATTCTGTACATTTCGTCTGTCAATGAGAGTAAAATCTGCCTGGAGAAAAAAAATGGAATAAACAATTTCTTTGCTTAGTTGCGTTGAAATTACACGAGGCATTTATTTCTCACTCTCTTCCACGCTCAATCCTCATGATGCACTCGTGCGTCATGATAACGCACAACATCACGGGAACGGCAAGTGCCGTTTGATTACGCCGTCCGCTATCAACCGCTACAAAGTCGATGGAAGGCGGGCGTTAAAGCCGCCTCTCGGGTCCGCCTCTACCTCCCGTGCAGCTCCCCACCGTTTCGTTTCACCATCTCTCACCGTCTCTCACCGGAGACGCTACCAGCAGACCTGCCGCAGGCCATGAGGCCGATGAGGCTGGTGGCCGGCCGAGCCGAGCCGAGCCGAGCAGAGCATCTGGTGAACGCTTGCAAACCACCCAAACACGACACGGCCACGGCCAAGAAGTAGGCAGAACGGTGCGCCATACTAGCACTGTGTCGGACGACGAGCTTGTATATATATATATATATATATACGTGTACCTATATGTATTTCTCTTTCCGTGTCCTTTCTGCTTTCTCTTCCTTTACTTTCTCTCATTCCGTTTGATTGTCCTCCTCTTCTCGCTTTCACATCAAAGTGCGCACCATAGTACAGTCAGTCAGTTTGTCTTTGTCTTTCTATCACTTTGGAAACAGCGCATTTGAAATGCACACTCAAGCTTACGTGTCACGTAACGTAATCGTGATCACGTATACACATAATACGTATATGCGCGCGTGTATACGTGCAGAGCTACGACGTAAATGCGTGCCTGCATGCGTGAGCTGAGTACGTGTATGTCCGAGGGTTTAATGGGCCCAGCTAATGACTATTGGCCAACAGACTTGGGCGGGACCATGAGAGCTCGCGCGATACACAAACTTATATACTTATGTACTTATGTCTGTGTATGAGAAGTACGATCTCTTGCATTAACTGTTCTTTTACATCGACTATAAACCGTTTGTTAAAGTATTCTATTTTGAACTTTACTTTCTTTCTCAATAAGAAGATGGAAGTGAATCAGGAAGCAAAGCAAAATATCATATATAGTAAAATATAGAATTTGGTAAAGAACGATTTTGAGTTTGCTTGGTATATTAATTTGAAGTGATTAACTGAAGTGAAATGACAAAAATAAAACTTCTTTTACAAGTTTAGAACTATAAACTTTCAAATTTCATATTAAAATAGTCATTTTAAACGCTTCAGGAGAAGATGGAGATAGTATTATCTAAAGTTAGCCCATGTCACATAAATTCGATTAAACTTTTTACAAGTATCGCTTTATGCAGCGATGATTTTAAATCCAGATATATATAATACTATTATTTATAATACTATTATTTATAATTTGATAATTATGTCCAATGCATACTAAATTAAAATTCTAATTCGAATACGATAAGACACAATACTAGTCTAGTATGTTTAATTCTCGACTGTCAGAACAGTCATACGATTAGCCATTTTAACGTTATTGACGGACAGAGTCTTGCTATAAAAGGACAAGTCGAAGGATCGCGATGGTTCTTGAGGAGCGCCGCCTTTCACGGTGTGTCGGATACTTTATAAGCACGATTTACATAGAATGGTTGTCCCATTGGTGCATATATTGGCAGCGCTTGCGAGGTAGCTTGGAGAAGAGAGAGAGAGAGAGAGAGAGAGAGAGAGAGAGAGAGAGAGAGAGA
>NW_012130080.1:232348-243299 GCF_000143395.1 Atta cephalotes | reverse complement strand
TATCGCCGAATTGTAAAACGCCACTAAGTTTCATTATATAAAATAATGTAAATATTCCTTGTAAATAATTGTTAATCACAGTCAGGACGTATAAAAAATGTAAATTTCTATTTTAAGATATATACAGAAATCACTCGTTGTCGAAATGTTTAGTCCCGGTTTTGTTATTAATGATGAGTATAAAATTAATGCGTGTGTCAAAGAATATATATAATTTTGTAGGAAAATATGAAATACTTCGCAGAAGCATGCGCATGAATACAGTAGAATTAAGCAAAAGAATGGAATAGACGTGCAGTCACTTACTTTCCTTGAAAGATGCATCTGTGACGTAGACTAAAATTCGTAGGTACATGGAAAAGACGGGCTGTATAAGAAACGCGATCTGCCATGTCTGTTAATTAAGTTATTTATATTGGACTTTAATTAGTTTCTGCAAAGGATAAGATCCTTTATATACGTTCCAGCATAAAAATGTTTTATTATAAGATATAAAATTTTGCCTGTTACACAAGCTTTTTACTTATATGTACATTATTTACTATCTATCGTACCCACTTTGAATTTATTAGGTATTTAACATAAAAATTTCGATAACTAGATAAAAAATAAAAAATTTGCTTGGATGCTTATATGCATATCTCACATGTTTTATAGAAAAGAAAATATGTAGAAAGAATCAAACATCTTTAAAACTATTAATACTAAAGAGATATCAAGTTTCTCCTACATTGACAAATTCATACGATACTAATTAGTTAATTTTATCAATTAACTAAACGTTTTAGCTTTAATTATGATTTAATTGTGATCATTTATTTTTTTTAAGATTCAAACAAGAAAAAGATAAACAAACAGTTAAATTAACAAACGATTAAAGATAAGATTTGCTTGTAAATGCAGTATGAAACTCGCAATGAACTAACAATTAAGTAATGTTCAAACTAATGACAAGTTTGTATCAAGCGACATAGTGTCTTCCTAATTTCTGCTCGTATAAAATAATCAGCGGCACTGTCGTACTTTTTTCTCTGGTAACTCCAGGGCGCAGTAGCAGCTGCTTCCAAGACAAAAAGGTCAATGCGAGGTGGCCGGGCGAAGAAGCCGATTAAACTTTCAGGGGTATGTGACAATGGCTAGAGAACGAGGGCGGCAGGTGCCTCACTCATCTAATATTAACATCGCCGATCGATAGCACCCAAGAGAGAACGAGAAAGGAGAAAATCGAGCCCTGTGGCCGCGTGCAGGGTGGAGAGACAATAATAATCGACCGGATAACTCGTTTGTCTTCTCGCGCTAGGTTGTTCTTTAGGTACTGTACACTGCAAATATCGTGCGAGCATGAATTGTATTTACTGCTGTCTCCTAGCGAAATGGAATCGAATTTGAATCTGCCACTGCTAAATAGGAAAACGAATAATGACGGCCGCAATAGTGACGAAGCGATGAAGAAATTCGTTATTTATCCCGTTTCCACGTGAAAAAAGTTAATCGATGCTGCGATTTGTAAATCATAATCCAATACCCCGAATCTATATACATATAGTAATTGTATAGTAAAATTTCGTGTGTATGATAAAAATTTAGATATTTTTTAAACTAATTAATTATAAAATATTTTTATAAAATAATTTTATATTATTGGGTTTATTTACAGAAATTTTTCAATAATGGCCGATTTCAACTCTGTTTGCATATTTTTTAGATCGCCATCGACTAAAGTATACCGATATATTTTATTTATTTAATTCATAAAAAGATATTGCACGTTACACTTATCTAAGCATAATTGCGTTCTGACGTAATATGTTTGTATGAATAATAAAAAAATCGGGTATTAAATACATTTCTGTTAGTGTCTTACAGTTTCTGATATTATTTATAGATTATTTATAGATTTCTCAATATTCCAGCGAACATTTCCGCACTATATGTAATTTGCATGAATATTATATTCCTATATTTTTTGTATAATATTGCTCTCTTTCACATCCGCGGGTGACTTTCTATAGCGTGAGCAGCGGCCATCGTATCTGGAGGGTTGCAATTTTTGTATTTGCAAGAATATTTATAGCGGCAACGGGAATTACCATAAACAACGCGCGGCGAAGAAACTCAAGAATTACTGTATTTAAAGTGCAAGGGGGAATAATTACCGTGAACTGCGGCTACTAGCAGAGGCATCGCGGTCGACAGCAGAAAAGGGGCGTGCTGAACGTCATAGAACGGTACTGGCAACTCCTTCGTCGAAGAGAAGACGAGAAATAGAAAAGGAAAAAGAATATATGACACCTATTCTTTTATTTTCGTTGAATCTTCGTTACAATGTGGCATAATGACGCGAGCAAGATATTTTGGTTCGATAGCTTATAATCATCTTTGCTTACAAACGTAATAAAAGCAAGAACATAATCGAATATGAGACAAAGTGAGAAACGTGTATTTACGTGTAAATCTTTAAGTATACCTATTAATTACTGTTCGTTATTTATTTCTACACTTTCTTTAATTAGGAGAGAAATTTCGTGCAAAAGTGAATATATAATAATGACAATGATAAAAAGAAATAAAAGTCGGTGACACAGACTCTTTATTTATTTATCCATTTATTTAAATAGATCGATAAGATTCCATATCTATAATTTCTTGAGAATCATAAAGTACAGAGTAAGGTACAAAGGTCATTGAATTATGGGATTAACGAGCAGTAGCCGTAAAGAATATAAATTCGCTTCACGTTCGGACCGAGTCACGCAGCGCTCTTTGCGACTTGATGATGATGAACTTCCTGGCCACCACTTTGCCTCGCAAGCTCGCTCGTAAAGGCGAATTTAATCTGAAAGGAGCAAAAACGAGAGTAGAAACAATGATGCAGAGTTATATTGTGAAGATATTATACCCGCGCAAAGATCTTATAACAAAAATTTCATTATGCAATTTCGCATGCTCGAATGATTGTAAAAAAAATTGTTTTATTTATATTTTTGGATTCGTATATACATGTACACAATAAATGTTGTGTAAACGTCAGAATTTATTAATAAGTTTTGAAGCTTTTCATTAATTATTATTCTCATTACACACTTTTAGAATACACGAAAATGCTAACAAAAACGGATTTATCATCCTATTTGTACAAAATGTATAAATTTATTGTATAAATTTTAAATATATATGTATAAATTATATTACATTGATCCAAACTTTTTTTTATTTTTAAAGGACTTAACCTCGGAGTTCCAATGAAATTATATTTGCCGAAATACGACGTACGTAAATATGATGTACGCACGACGTAATCGTTCCAGAGGATAAAATTCGTCGATTTACGTCCTTGCATGTACTCTGTTGCGATTACCACTCATGTTATCTTTCGCGGTTGAATTTGTATATTTCTTCCGTTTCTCAAATCTTGAAGAATATTTTTATTTATCGATAAGACACGGTGTCCATTATATTCGCCTATTGGCATTTGTATCTCTATTAATACACACAACGTAACGGATCTGTGTGTGTGTGTGTGTGTGTGTGTGTGTGTGTGTGTGTGTTGTGCTACTTAATTACCACACTCCTTAAATTACTTTCGCCACATAAAAAATGAACGACGGTAGGAACTTTACGGTGACGTTATTTTCATCGTTGTAACTTAACATCGCTCTTATCACGCCGACTGTTAGGTCGTGTTATATACATATACACATGTATACCCACACATTACTGTCGTCCATCCACCACCTATCTTCGCTTTTACTCTGATCATTAGCGTGATCGACAGCGCTATTATTTCCCTTTGTGAGATCTCCTGCCGCGCGCGCGCGTAATTAGTATTGCGTAAATCTTATAACGGACAAATAAGACTATTTTTTCTTATTTTATTTTACTGTTTGATGCTTTCACATACTATTTAAGCTTATATTATATTACGGAATATAATTAGAAGGATTGCATAATAAAAGTATAAGAGAATTTTTTGGATAGCAGCAATATGCGTATCCTGTTGATAACTGTAAATCAATAAATAGGATAAGGATAAGAATTCGCGCATCTGTCAAACATACTATATGTTTTCAGGAAATACGATTAAACAGCATGTAACAAATCGCATTGATGCTGCAAGTAATTTTTTGCTGTTGAAACTTGAACTGATATATTTTTTATTAAAAAAACCACTGCGCTTCTCTCACTTTCGTGCCGACCAACCAATCATGAGTTGCGACGATTCGCTATCGTGAGGATGGCTATTCGATGGCTCGTACATACCTGGCAATGTGCTGCAAATTGATCATAACCAGGTTTAATTAAAAAAGACGACGCTAGTTATTGAGTGCGATTACTCACGAGCATTTCGTTTTTCCACACCATAAAAGCGGCTACTGCGCTATCGGCGATGACCCGAAATCAGTAATCGAATACATACATGAAACTTGGAAATATGCATGTTGTATGCGACATTGGAATATTTGAGATATTTTTCAGATATTGAATAAAATTCAATTTACACACATGCAAATGAAACACCAGATAAATATTAATAGAAAGATAATAGCAATAATTTATTAGCTTGCTACATTATATAATTTGTTTAAAAAAAAACTATATATATAACTATATATATAAAAAAATAAAACTATATATATAAAGAAAATTTCTTTAATAATAATAATATGTATATTAAAGAAATCAATATTAAAATTTAAAATAATAAGTTAAAATTATACTCGAAAATATTATATGTATATTACGATTTTTAAAATCAAGTAAGAAAAGAAAAGAGAAATGATATTGTATCTATATAACGTTTTTTCTATCTTACTTTTCTATCTTATTGTCGAACAACTGTAACAACGATAAATCGTTCCAACTCGCATAATTAAAAACATTTATTAAGTATTAAGAACAATTTGCGATTGCCGTCCAGAGTTTGAGCAAGTGCAAACAGATAAATCATTTAGCATGTTGATGTGTATAACGCAAAACGGAAGTGTATAATCATAACGTACCATTGATCGATAGACGATCTGGATAGTTTATCATCGTGCGTATTACACGACCTTGTATCGACAAGCGTTTCACATTGTGATTGCTGTTGTCATAAAAGCTTTTGAAAATTTGACGTTTGAATCCTGCCAGAAACGTCAGATTTTGTAGTGTTCGAAACACTTCCGTCAGATTATCTGTGCGCTAACTAAAATTATCATTGTACGCGGTAATTTGCTAACGTGAAATAGCAACAATCCTTGACCGAATACAATTGCCGAATCAAGCAAGAGGAGATTGACGAATGATGAGTTAATTTTAGTAGCGCATTATAGCATTAACTTAAGACGCAGCGCATAATCGTAGAGCGCCGCGTTACTGCGACAACGGCGTTACAATTTCCGCTTAAACGACAAGACTAAAAGTACGTCAGGAAGACGTTCTAAAACTATCCAGGACACGCCGGAAGGTTCCTGAAATAAGGTACGTCAGCGGCGGAGTGCGGCGAGGGCGAGCGACGGTAACGGGACTTCCGAAACGTGCCGGCGTGGGCGTGGGTGGCGGCGACGAGAGAGAGCGGGTGAGTCAGGAATGTAATCACAGGATTCCCTCGCGATCCTTCGGGACGCTGCCTGGTAGCCATCTTGGATTCTTAGCAGGGTTTCCCTGGCTTATATGTACGAACGATATACATATATATATATGTATATATATATATATATATATATACACGTATGTGTGTGTGTTCGTGTGTATGTGTGTGTGTGTGTGTGTGTGTGTGTGTGGGTGTGTCGTTCGTTAGGCGTTGACAATGACAGCGATGGCTTCTACCCTCTAAGCTCGCGGCCCGCTCGCGTGGCTCTCCTCGCTCGTCACACGCCGCACTCCGCCTTATGTGGTATGCGATCCGCTCATGCTCTTGAAATCGCTCATCGCAGACTATGCACGCTATGGTAATGGCCGCCGCTTCGGCTTGAAATAAGTGTGGCAAGGTGACGGGGTTAAGGCAAGCATAGTTTCCTGTTACATGCGCGCAGTAACGATCAGTATACAAATCGGTGTAAATTAATGTCGCGTTCTCTGCGCCGGATATACGTTATTTAAGTGTGACCTCGTGGCTGTGCAAGTTGCACAGAATCAAGCGTTTACAGATAATAAGCTGAGAAATTAGCTCTTTTGCTGAAGGTCCATAACTGTGACATTTTATACATCGCTACTTTCTGCATCGCGGTTCTGGTTTCCATATACGCGCGACGATGCCATGAATAGAGTTGAATGTGATTGACTGAATAATTCTTTGCATCGATTATATTTCAAAGATATTTTATGAATTCTTTTTTATGAACTCTTATATATTTGTCTATTCAAATCTTCCAATACACAAAATCTATCAAGTATCATCTAATATACGTATGTATGTTGTACGTACGAACATAATTCGAAATGCAAACCGATCTGAAACCTATCTGAAACAATTAGCGATGTTCAAATTTATATTAGTAAATAAACATAAATGTTTAAACATATGCCGGATATAAGAATGAAATTAAATCGTCAATCATTATCAACGGTTTACAATATTATTATCGCGGACAAGATGGATCGACTGGTATTAGCTGTCGATGCAAAATACATTTCCAGATATTTCCTAACAAATGCAGATAGCAAGTATGCAGCACAACCGTTTACATCTTTTTAACCAATTCTCTACGGAAACATGCAGCGTGGTTTAACGTTTTATAATAAGCAATACATCTTGATAAAATCGTTATAATTCCAATAGTTTATTTATAAGGGAAATCGTTCCGTAATATTTTTGAAAGTAATAATTTTTAGTGAATCAATGTTTTTACTAATTAAACGCGGTGTGCGATTCGCGACAAATTGACTCGATTAAAAAGTCGTTTGCTGACGTAACAATCACGAAGCGCTCTGCGCGAAGAATAATCGCTCGAGCGGTAGCGGAAGATTTGTCTATCAGCTTATCGGCCGTCTGTTTCTCTCGCCGTAACTTATATTGTAAACCAAAACCGGTTCGGAATGACTGGTCCGAAATGCCCGTTGGGCAATCCGGATGAAGTTGCATTCTCGAGTTCATTGGTGCATAACGCTGAGTGAGGCTTGATCATCGTTACGTCGCGCGTCGGTGCGACGTTGCATAAATATCGAAAGCGTGATGGAGCGATCCGCCAGAAAAAGAAAGATCTGCCATCGTCGAACGGACACGGAAAATTGAGAATCCGCAATTCATGACTCGACGGCATCTGCAATTAAACGTGCCGTACATCGGCTGCCTACATCATCGTCTGTCAGTGATATTGTAATTGAAACGGAATAAATTTAATTAGCGCTGATGCGATAGATTAATGTTCTCGTGCAACATACGCATCAGCGGTTAATAAATAATGTTAATTGTGCACAAAATGTTGCATTCTTCAATAGCGAAATCTTAATTAGTAATCGAAGAGAGAAACCATTGACCATTTTGAAATCTTTGTCAATACGTACGATTGTTACTTCATACAAAAGAAATTAGTTTCATACAAAAGAAAATTACATCTAGTTTTTGATCAAAGATGATGTGCCTTTTGCCGCATATTCTCACTGAATATCCAGAAAGACGATGCGATGACGACAACGGGAGAAAAAAGACGTTTCTCATAAAGAAGCATGCAGATATGCATGGGAATTGCATATCTGCACGGGGAAGAAAGCGAGCGACTCAAGAGCGAGAAGTAAGGCTGCAGGTCGTGTGCGAGAGGTAGGATAAAACTTGAGTCAAAAAAAGATGAGAAAGAGAGAGAGAGAGAAAGAGAGAGAGAGAGAGAGAGAGAGAGAGAGATGCAAAGAGATAGCTTTCGCCTCTCTGCTACTTTTCCATGGAAGACGAAACGACCTGCATGCTTGCATGCGGTAAAATGATGTGCCTGGTCTCATAACTCGAGGATTTTTGTCACCGGCTTTAGTCGCAATTTTATGCACCAGCCTTAAAATTTCCTCGCTTAACGAAGAAGCCCGAAGTGATGATCTGTAGGAAGGACCTGATACATAACGCAAAGCGCTACAATTTTATTCCATCTGAGTATTATGTACGGGAAGTGCTGTGAGTTCTCGTCGAGCGAAAGGACGTACTATGTTAGAAAACCCAAGTACAAAAATAGTGCCCTTTATGTACATACGCATCCCATATTTCTCTGACATACACGGCACGAACGTTGCCATGTGATATCAGCGAAACATCGCCCTATTAAATGCTTTAGTCGCGATAAATTATTAGCGCAATAATTACGTGTCGTAAAAGTTCTTTTCCTGTGTTAACGAAGCTACGAAAAAAGCATGTATCTCGCACACTGCACCGTTTGTTATATCTTCATATCATATACAATTAGCGCCACGTGCAAATTCACCTTGCTCTGTGCTATGGTGCGAGACACGATATCGTAATATTGTCGACAAAACAATAATGGCAATTATTGTTTGTTTTAATTAAATAACGCCTCCATTTTCCTAACCTCTATGATGCACGGCGATACCATTCACGAAGATTCACGAAAAAAATTAGTTTACATTTTGAACAACACAAGGATAGTATCCTCCTGCTCATATTATTTCAAAGTAAACTATCAATTCTTATCTCAGCTGTGACTGTCTTTACTTCTACTAATGTAATAAAATACAGTTTCAACACGTAGGAACAAGCACGTATATTTAACAATCAGTTACATGTGTATATTCATAGACGTAATAGAAATTGCGACAAGTAAATTACGATAAGTACTGACATGGTAATTTGACTAATTCAGAATGATAGTTTTGATTTAGTATTAAAAATACTGTAGATATTTGTTTAAGAAAAATGACATTTTATATTATTCTATCTCGACATGTTAAACGATTAGATCAGATAATTCAATTTTATTTATATATGTTATATATTATATATTTATGCACGATTTTGTTAAAAGAGATTACATAATTACTTGATCGAGGCAATCTTTATATATATACATATAAAAATTTATTTTTTTAATCATATTTGTTTCTTTTCTGTATATATTTATCTTCTAAACTAAAATTAAAAGGAAATTTAAACTACATTTCTGCAGTTTTACATTTTATAACAAAGTTAAATATGAAATATTATACTTAGATATGTCTGATTTATATGTACTGGACATCACAGACGGGCGCTTCGCGCGTGCTATTTGGTTTTTTACTTTTTGCTATACTTAAAAATGCATACAATTAATATTAGTACACTGATTATACTAACCTCTCGATACACACAACTATCAAAATATATATAACGACATGAAATAAGCGCAGCGAAAGAACCGATCAGTGTTATGAAATAAAAAAAAGGCCAACAATAAACTTGAAGAATTTCGAGAGGACTTTGATACATTCGAGTATCGATTTAACATGTATCTTTTTTAAATGGAATCTTATACATATACACATAAAGAGAACAAATGTATCGGTAATTATAAAACTTCTTGCATACATATTAAATTAAATATGTAAATTAATTTCTACCTAATTTCGAATATAAAACAGTCTATCGATTCCGACATCATTATGCGCTATATGCATCTACTTTGTAATATCGTAATATATACACGTGTATACATTGAAGCTCATAGCGATTATTATCATTAAGAGTGCGAGGAAGCGTGTACAAAATGACAAGATCGCATAATTATCATGTCTCGTTTGCGATAATCTTGACGTAAAAATCATTTGATCGGTTAAATAATAGTTTCCATTCTACATATAGGTATTTTTTTTTTTCAAGGAAAATATCCACACCTGTTATTGTTATTCATAATCATAAACACACTGCCATCATTATTATACATATTACCGTTTCATATAACAGTATATACAGTGGGTCACAGAAAGGTTGCAACACTTTTTTTTTATACGTTTCGGAACTCAGCCTTGTTCATAGAGCGGTTGAATATAAAATGATTAGACCCATAAGTAAGAACCAACCTCCTCCGACGAGGAGCATCATTTCGAAACCCATTGAAAAAAAGTGTTGTTCACCTTTCTGTGATTCACTGTGTATGTATTTTAATTATTAAATATGTTCTCCTAATTTTAGTTGTAATTTAAAACAGAAAAGACTGTGTCCTTTTGTACAAAGTTTAAAAATTTTGTCGTATGTATTCTTTTAATTAGATTTTTCTAATTAATATAAAATTTTTCTAATAATTATAAAATTGATATATCTTTCTCATACAATTTATTATACAATTTTGTGTATTAATCAATAATCAAAAGTGCATATTTATTGAATTAAATAATTAAATATTTCCAAGCTTCATCACGCGAATAAAATTAATTTGGATGGCGCGTCTAAGTAGTAGCATTATTCTGAGTGCAGCGATTCATAACTATAACGAGATTAGTCTGGCTGAACTCTTTGCTATGAGACTTATTGTTTGCACTTATCTCCTTATTCTGCACCTGCAAGATTTCTCTACCATACTCATACTTCTAATATAATGTAAAAAAATATACTCGCTACTTTCCGGCACTCCCGTTTCATGCTCTCGTTGATTGTGAGTTTAGAAAGCTTAGTTATAGAATATCCGGTCATTGAACATCCTCTTTCCCATAACGATATAATATCATACTAAAAAATTAAATCTAAATTGCATATTATGAGTTGCATATTATAAATAATATGCAATTTGTAACGTGCAATTTAGACTTTTGTTAAATAATAAATAATTTTCAGAGATTTTCTCTACAATATTTTTTATTATATTACAGTAGACAAAATAATGATTAGTTTAACAAATGCAATTAATATATGAGATATTGAAGGAAGAGGTCATTCTTGATACATTATATCACGAAATAACATATCGATTTTCTTTCGGCAATATAATTGTATATAACGCACAAATATACAACTAAAGAAAAGGAGAAAAAATGGCAGATGCGAAAACTCTCTCTCTCTCTC
>NW_012130080.1:229701-230873 GCF_000143395.1 Atta cephalotes | reverse complement strand
CTCTCTCTCTCTCTCTCTCTCTCTCTCTCTCTCTCTCTCTCTCTCTCTCTCTCTCTCTCTCTCTCTCTCTCTCTCTCTCGCGACCGTGGCGAGCAAAGAGTGAATTCACGAAAAGAAGAGGACGTTCTTAAACCTAACGTTAATTAGTTTCGCCTGAGTTAATGACTTTTTCCCTCCTAATCAGGTAATTCCGTATCTCTTTAAAATAATCTCGCCGCCCGTCCGCTAATGAAATTCTGAACTCGTTACTTACACTCGCGGCACTCTCCACTCACCTCCCTTTCACCGACCCTTACGTTCTTTCCCTTCCTTTCTTTCCTATGGGAAAGAAGAGCACAAGAGGCGAAAAAGACCGCAGCATCTGCTCGAAGTTTATCTTGTCTTCTCTCATAAATGATGTATTAAGAATTTGGAAATAAGAAGATTATATATTGTACGCATTAAAATTTTAATAAAGCTATACATAAAAGTAATGTATATAAACGCTGTATATATGTTACGTAAAGGGAGAGATATCAAAATATCTTTTTCACAGACATACGATAAAAATATTAGCAATGTGTACAATACTATATGTAAAATTATGTCAAATTAAATGAATGGAAGAAGAAAAATTATTATTTGTCAGGTTGTAATGGATACTTACAATAAATTAATACGTTTTTATTTTAATATAAATAACATATTATTAATATGTTAATACTGCTTATAGACACAAACCTGCAATCATATGAGAAAAAAAAACAGGGTATCCATATTTGACGTACAATGAAGCGACGTATTTACCATCCGAATAATATGTCGATTTTCACCAACAGAAGATCGCGTTAGGCACAAGATGCAGCGGCTCAAGTTTTCTGACGATGAAGATTCACGCGCGAAGAAATCCAAGGAGGCTCGGGACGTCAATGTGAAACATCACCGTGGCGCCCTACAAATAGAACAGACGGGATTTCGTTGCCGCATGCTCGAAATACGCATGTCACCCACGTCGACGTTTACAATCCTCCTCTTTCTGGCAGCGACATCTTACTCGCTCTTTCCTTTTTCTCAATAATGTTTTCGAATTTATGAAAGTGAATGTGGAATAGAGAGAGAGAGAGAGAGAGAGAGAGAGAGAGAGAGAGAGAGAGAGAGAGGAGGAGGAGGAGGAGGAGGAGGAGGAGGAGGAG
>NW_012130080.1:225324-229681 GCF_000143395.1 Atta cephalotes | reverse complement strand
AGAGAGAGAGAGAGAGAGAGAGAGAGAGAGAGAGAGGAGGAGGAGAGGAGGAGGAAGAGGGAGAGAGGGACTTGCGCGCGATCCTGAACTGAGAAGTACGTCTTTAAAAAGCGCTAATTATAATTGTCTTTTAATTGAGGATTACATACCTTATACTTACACTTCTCCGCAATTTAAAATAGTTTCAGCTATACATCACGATAATTAAAACGGAAAAGAGAATCAACAATGAATTTATGATTCTCTCTGGAAGGAATGATCATAGAAATAAGAGAAGAAGGCAGAAAAGATGCAAGAAGAGTTAGAACATCGAAAGAAGAGGTACCAAATTCAGCAACGAATTCTGAAATTCCGTGCAGCATCTTTGGCGTCACGGGACAAGAGCGCGGCCGCACGTACATGCACGTACGAACGTACGAAGACGCGTCCCGAATAACCGTTTACCGTTGAGCTTAGGAATGTTACGAACCGCCACAGGCTTGCAAATTGTTCCCACGTTGCGCCCGCACAGTCGTTGTCAAGAAATTTCCCAAGGGTTCTACCTACCCCGTCGCGGCGCGGATGGCATACCGAACGAGTAGATCCGCGGCTTTGCGTATCCGCCAGTATCCGGCATTCACTAGCATATTCACGTAGCGCTAAACGCGCTCGACGGCTTGGCGCGGCGATTCGGCTCGTTCACACTACGAATCTCTCAAATTAGATATATGTGACGCGCGAATCGCCCAAGTGTTGATGAAAAGCTCTCGCCCTGCGATAAATAAAATTACATTCAAGAATATCCTTCCATACGATGAATTTTCTTTGATTAACATATTCTTTCTTTTAAAGAAATAACAATAATTTATAGATATATCACGAGAGATTCAAACGATCCGCTTTCGCATCTCTTTCTGCAGGAATAAATATGTAGCAAGTAATTAACTAGTAAGTAGATATAATTGATACTGAAGTGAGTACTCGTATCTCGAACACTAGATATTTATCTCCAGCCAGCAGTTTCGTTTCAAGACAGAGATCATGCTCGCTGGCA
This sequence comes from Atta cephalotes, assembly GCF_000143395.1. NCBI lineage: Eukaryota > Metazoa > Arthropoda > Insecta > Hymenoptera > Formicidae > Atta > Atta cephalotes. Next base: position 228,648 of record NW_012130080.1, on the reverse strand, counting down.
TCAGTGAACAATATAACGGATCGTCTGGTCACCGAGAAGTTAGTGGCCGCTGTCCAAATGGTTGAAAAGCTTATATAGGCACTCGGGATTGCCATACGGTCGTCCACTAATCGGAGGGGAATTAGATGAATATCTTACCTGGAAATCGAGACCGAGAACCTGACTCTTTAACGGAGAGGAGGAAGGTCCGCATACAGGCGAGCGAAAGAGAGAGAGGGGGAAGGGGGGAACGGTGAAAGAGAAATGGATGAAGGAGGAGAAGAGTCTTCGCCCGGTAATATAGTGGCCGAGCCGATCGCAATAACTTACTTTGAATAAATGAAACGCCGCTTCGCGCGGCGCGGCGATTCCGGACGCGAGTCAGGTTTCGCCATAAAGCGGCAGTGGTGTTCCTTCAACGCGACGCGACGGAACAATGCCTAAACACTTGCTGAAGTAAACGTAAGAGACGATGGCGTAGACAACGATGCCGAACGAACGACGTCGTCTGGCAGCTTTAGCTGTCAGCTTCGTTCTAATTTAGTCTCGAGCCAGTATTTCTCTTAATCCTCGAAACATGGCATGTTACGACATATCTAATATTTCTTGGGTCATCGTAAAATTTTTTTATTACACTTGGAGAGTTAATTCGCATCACACAGATTTCAAATTCAAAAGTCTGTTTTCGCTTCTAGAAAATTGAAAGAAATTATAGAATATCTCTCAGATCTCTAGTCTCTTCCTCAAATATTATATGTGACGAAAATATGCTATGTCTAATTGTTGCGTTGCTATTTAGCATAACACAGCCTAAATAAAGTCGGAAGGCGGAAGCGAAGTAAATCGCGTAATCGATTATCCTCTTCCGCCGGGCCCTCTCTCGTCTCGGTAGAAATGTAATAGCGTCGGGGTTTAGTGCAGCATTGACTGTGAACGTATAGGGGGAGGGCAGAGCCAGCCAAAGTAGTAACAGACTGCGCGAGTCCTCACGTTGTCGGAATTTACGAGACAGTCGGGCCATCTTTTACAGGAAGCAACCAAGCAACGCATACGCCATACGAAGGATTTTCAGCCATTGTATTGATCGAGGGTCTGCCTCTTTGATAAGACAGTGGATGACTAACAAAGATTTAAAAAAACGAAGCTTGAAACAAAAGTTTCGGTGCTACTCACTCTTTCCATTTGGACAATCTTCCAAATTCGAAGCGCTTCTCTCTGATTTTGCCGTTTCACTTTTGTAAGAGCGAGCCTTAAAATCAAGCGCGACCAAAAATTTGATTTTTGCTCTTTGCTCTTTACTGTTTGGCAGGCATTAGGATGGTTTCGTTTATATTAGCTATATCATTATGCTTCCATATATGCTTTGTACATGTGTGTGTGTGTGTGTGTGTGTGTGTGTGTGTGCAGTTGTTTGTAAATAACCCATTATCGGACCTTCGAAAATCCATTAAATGATACAATATAATTAAAGCAAATGCCTTTCTCATATGTTTATGTTGGATTTAATCCCGATGCCCTCGCATCAGAAAAGTCTAGTCGGGAAATTAAATGATGCTGCCGGCTATTGTGTATACATTGTATTGTGTACAATTGTTTCCGGAGTTTCCGTCGGACGGCGATTCTCTTTATTTTGCACTGGCCGTGAGCAACACGAGAGACGTTGTCTGGATCGTTATTAAATCAAGCCCGTCGTAAATAACGTTTTGCTATAAAAGATTAAAGTTCGATAAAGCACAAAAAGTAATTGAAGTAGACGCCCCGCTAGCCGTTGCTACATTGAATTTAATCGGTATGCCATTATCTGGATTGCGATTCCGCGATCCGCAACATTTGATATATAGCAATTAAACGAACTACACATTGTGCAAAAACACATCGTTTACTTCGATATTTCTCTTTTTTTTTCTTTTTTTTTTTGTTGTGCACTAATCGCGCGAAAGATTACTTTAGCATTTATTAAATTTATCGTAAATAACATTCTTCTCATAGACTGAATAAAAAATTTCAATAACGCGATATAAAGTGATCAAAGCAGCCGCCTTTCCTACAATATACGATCGCACGGAGTGCGTTCACGAAAATTAAAACATCTAATCGAAATTTCAAACATTCGATCGAGACGACTGCGAGATATAAGCTTGACATATTATAAAGAATCGCCAACATTTTAATAATTCAAGTTACTTTAAATCCTTTATTAACCCTTCGAGTTATTTCGAATTTTTATGTCGATATACTTGCGTTTCATTGCAGCCACGAGCCATCTACGATAGACGTTATTAAATCAAGCCCATCGTAAATAACGCATCTCCGCGTACTTCTTCGTTCCATCCCATCGACCATCGCGTTCGCGTATGTCTATCTATCTCCTTTGCTCTTTATCTGTATCAATAATCATGCACTAAACTCGCTCTCGTTCGTTTCGTCGCTAATTATTTTAATTGGCCGTTGCACATTCAAAAGAGATACCCAGAAGGAAGGTGGAATCGCCCAGCGGCGACTCTTCGCCGACTACGACTGCTTCGATTACCGATCGCGTCTGCCGTCCTCTCTTTGTCTCTCCCTTTTTCGCTGCCCCTAGGCGTTTCGCTCGATTTCACTACCTTAGTTAGTTTTTATTTTGCCCTCGCTGCAGCATGAAATCGCTCGTTAGCATATTGATTGGCGATGACGGGACCACGCGGTGGTGGGCCCTGTTTGAGAAAATTGAAAGAAATCGCGAATTAATATTGCCGTATTCGATAATGTCACGTGGCAAACGCACGTTCGTTTAACATAATTAATGATGATGGAATTGATTTTGTAATTTTTGTAACCTTATATTAATTATATAGCATAGAAAAAGAAATTGCGCGTTCAACTGATGTACATAGTAATTACGTAATGGCAGACTTTGTTCTCGCAAGGAAAGTAATTTGCTTTTATATACAATACAATCAATGAGATTTATTACCAAAAGAAATAACTGTGAATTGATCAGAAAATATTTAAAGGATGGTAATTGCGTCAATTTAAATCTGCTTTGAAAATTGATCTACAAAAGGTGCAAAAACCGCAAAAGCCAATCGGTTGAAAAGTTAGAAAAGACATCGTAATTATGAAACGATCTGATGAATCACCATTATTAGCAGATCTAGTTCAACTAACCCCAATTATAGCCATTAATAGATAATTTTTATTAATAATAAACTCAAATTAAGACTATGTGTTATTGAATTTTTCTGTTTTTATTTTATGTGTATCTACATATATGAGGAAATTGGAAAGATTGTGTGTAAGGGATTTCTCTCTCAAATTCTCACACACACACACACACACACACACACACACACACCACACACAACA
>NW_012130080.1:220767-224759 GCF_000143395.1 Atta cephalotes | reverse complement strand
AAAATCAAGTATTATAGCTTAGCGAAAGTAACATAATTAATCGATATATTAAGTGAATTGGAGCGTGATTTTGACTCATTATCGATACCATTATTATCGACTTCTGACACAGCAAGTGATTTCAAATATTTCAGAGTGATCAGCTGGAGTAGACCGCGACTTATCGCGCATACACTGGGACAGAGTAGAGTCTGCTTAGTATCACATTCAATCTCTTCGCGCAAAACTAAGAACGTCTCAACTGACGGCACGCATAAATCTTGGTTTGCCACAAGTGTGGGGACACCGAGATAGGAGGAGAAGAAAGAAGACGAAGCGACGATAGTGGACAGAGCGGCGAGCGGCGACGAAAAAGGAAGAACAGATCGTGCTGCAAGCTGCGACGAGAAGAAAACGATGAAAGCTCCGGAATCAAGTCACGGGCACGAGCACGGGCACGGGAAACAATCGGCCGATCACGTGGGTGACGATCGGTCGCGAGAAGTCGGGAACAGAAGTCTGTACGATGGCAGCCAATGCGACGAGAGCGGCGAAACCGATTCACAAAGCCAGGAGCTCCGCCTACGTGGATGTCGGCTCATCCTTCATTCTCATTCTTCTTCTCATCGCACGGTCCTTCTTGTTGTCGTTTCTGTTGCTGCCGACTGCCGTTGCTCTCCTCGTTCCTATATTCCCCACTTTGCTGCCATGTGGACTTTACGTACCCTCCCTCCCCCCCCCCCCTTTCTCTAACATGCATCCACCTCGTTCCAGTGAACGAGAGATTTCAAATGTTCATCCCGATCTTTCTTTCCTTACCTTTATTCGTGTCAATTAATGTCTTACCGAATACACAACGTTGTGCGGCTACCGTATTCGTTACTCTCTTCTGCCCCTTACTTACCTATCTACCTTCATTTTTTTATACCATTCGCCGTTTACCAAGGCGGATTGATCGATGGCACAAGCTATCGCGATGAATTGGATCTCGTTGCAGTATTTTTGCAGGGCTTTGCATGTTGCCCTCCATTCTTTTCGAGAATCATCCTCAAGTTCAATTCACAGATTATGCGTCCTTCAGTAACGATTGTATTATTTTCGAAATAGTTGGACATCTCTTATAAATAATCTCAGATATAAATCATTGTCTTGATAACGCATGTCTTAAGTATAATAAGGTAAGTAGTATAATAATATAATGAACACCGTCTCGTATGTTACCTTTCATTTGTATAAATTTTAGATTAATTGAGTCGAAACGTTGCGTGCGTATGAAACGCTATGTGTGAAACGCTTTTTACAAGATAAATTTCCTTCAATAACACAATAATAATAATAATAATAATAATAATAATAATAATAATAATAATAACAACACACACGTAAAAGTATGACATATAAAAATATACAACACACATAAAAGACATAGAACGTCATAAATGCTCAATGCTGCTTTTTATATATAAATTCTTCCTTTCCGCTTAAAAGTCGCAATTAAAAATTTGCATTCTAATATCACACATCTACATTAATGATTTATTCTCTGGAATTAAATACATTTTGTTACATTAAGGTTAATTCTACATTTCTCTCTTCTATGTTTTTTGTTTTTTGTTTGTGCTTGCTATTTGTCTCTTGTCTTATTGATCAAAAAGACAAGAAACAAACAAAGGCAAGCAGCAAGAAACAGAAAACAAAGAGCACATTATAGAATTAGCCTAAGTATGCGAATGCAACAAATTGGTGTGAAAGAAATTGTACAAACTTCTGGAAAGACACTTCGAGATGCCGTAAAGAGGCAGCGTAGCTATCACATAGACCTGGTAGACTAACGCCCATAGCATAAATTCCAAAACTTCCACTTTTACGGATAAATCGAGCTAATGAGGCAGTTTGGTTGCGTCATGGAGCGCCGGTTATATTTTTCTTTGACGTATCGTACGCTTGTCCGTCCATCTGTCCGTCCATCTATTCCGACTCTTCATGGTCGAGCGGACGCAGGCCGATCCGGTAGCCGTACCTGATGCCGATACTGAGGACTGAAGAGGAAGAGAGAGAGACATCTTGGCGGAACGTAGCGAGGAGGAGATTGACGTGGCACGCTGTCCTGCTTGACAAGAATGTGACAAGAACCAAATGGACTTCGTTCTCTCACCCGCGTTCCACTCCGCGTTCACCGATGTTATAAGCAGCTTCAACGCCAAAATGTGAGTCTGTTTTTCTTAACTCCTTCAGCGCGGAAAAAGAAGATCGGCAACGATTGTCCGTAGAATGCTATACGTCACATTAGATCATTTATTAATTTTATAGATCCACGAGAGTCGTAATTGCACCACTCGCAAATGCGATTCATGGTTATCGAATGAAATAATTTATATAAAACGATTAATATCTTTATTCGTGCACTTTGCTGACATAAATTAGTAGTTTTCGGAGTCGAACGAAAATCAATTGCATGCTGCATTTCATTTTTCGATGCATACTGAAAATTTATGCTTTCAACATTTGGATATGAAAAAAAGTCAACTTTGAGTTAGGATGCAAGAATAGCGGAATGGATCATGAAGAAAAATCATGTCATTCAGAGATGTAATACTCATTGCTGACCACCTGCGGTGTCGCAATGAACGGATCATTTTGCCGGTTTTTCTCGGTTATTAAGAAACTATCAATCTTACTCGGCGATCCAATCGGACAATGTTACACCACGGGATACTTGCATGGTGTTCACGCGGGAACATCTTGGTTCATTGCCCTTCTGTTTATAATCATTCTTAGCTTTTCCGACACTTTTATCGACACCGCCGACCAATTACACTCATTCTTGTACAAGCATAATTTATCGGAATCGTTATTCAATTACTTACGCTTCCTTATTCATTCTTGAATACCCGAAGTTCTCGTTAACGAAAGCCCTCGTTTCCAAGTCATACATAGCACACATTGACATGTAATTTTTATCGAACACAAGACGGTTGACACGTGGAATGTTTTATTTCGTTAACTTTCTAATAATATTTCCTCTTATACACATACAAAGAATAAATTGTTAATAACGAGATTGTTAATAACGAGTTATTAATAATTCGCTAATATACCGTATTCATATGATCATGACAAAACATGGGCAAAAATAGCACGTCAATATTCAGAGTATCGTGATAAATTTAAAGAATTTAGTGAATGAGACGAGTGACAAGGATTCATCATTCCCAACAGAGAAGCCTGCATCTGAGCCCTTGACCGATAGAGATGAGGTGCACGATCTCTCTAGTGTCAGTTTCTCGACATACGATTCCTGTCCTATACACGGCGACTGTCACTTCCAGTCATGTTATGCGTCAAGTGACTTTTGCCTTCGATTTGGCATCGTGCTCATTGTTTGTTTTCTCATCACTTTTAGATATTGTTAGCTTATTTTAATTTCAAATGATTGCGCATTACGCGAATTCTTTGATCTCTCCAGTTCTAATTGCATATCAATGCGTACAGATATATTCTTGAGGGGAAAGTAGGAAATTTTTAAAAGAGATTATTATATCTCCTTAATTGACTTATTAAATTTAATATCATAATATTTTTAATAATTATTTTTTTCCATTAATATTATATCCATTAATATGGATATAATTATCAATATTTTCAATATAAATGATATGATCGATTGAAAAATAAATCAAGATAAATTTAGAAGAATCAAAATTATGATATGGTCATTAATTATACAACTAAATATTGCTAAATAAATGTTTCAGCATTCATTAAGATATCGCGATTCTTAATTGCAAGAACCACGATCTCCTTCATGCGTAGACGACCGGAGACATTCGAAGCAAAACGGTCGTAAATCGTCTCGAGCCAATCGGATGTGGCGAAGACAGTAAAGGGCCTTACTATCGGCGGCATTGGGCAAAGGGCTCAGGTCTATACTGGCGTGTCCAATCCTTCGCGTAGTGCCCTCGGAGCGATTACCTTTGCAACCTTAACTTGATCGTTCATGCTAATTTCATAAC
>NW_012130080.1:211740-218189 GCF_000143395.1 Atta cephalotes | reverse complement strand
ATATATATAAGCGGATCGTAAAATGAGAGCTCATCCGTGGTTTTTAACTGAAAATAGGAAAATAGTGCTAAGATGAAGATTGCTACAAGCTTTCTATACGAATACGGGGAACAGAGGCCACTAGATCATCGTATGTGTTGTCATCGCGCTTGACAAGTGGTAACTGTTTAAAATTATTTCGCGTATCGAGAATTTATTGGCCAGATTACAGCAATATTGCGTTACACTAACTTAAATGTATGTATCAGGCGAAACAGAGATATTACATGGAAGGAAAGCTATCGATATTGCATTTAATTATTGACATTGGAAGAAAAATATTAACAGCAAAAGTGTTTTTCGAAAATAAACTTTTGTTGAAAATAAACTTTTTAATAAACATTTTGAAGTACAAAAATATTCGCTTCTTATTAAATTTTTAATAAGTTTATGTTTTTTTTTTAGAGCAGAAAGAGAGCTTAAAATCAATCAAGTAACATTTGATAATATTATTTTCTCACAATTATTGCAATTGGAATATTATTTATAAATATAAAACGAAAGTGTGAAATGTGATGTTAAATTATGACTTTAAGAAGATTAAACATATTAAGTATATTCAGACCGAGACACACACGTAAAACATGTAATTTTTAAGACAAAATTGCTTTGTTGTGTCGCATGATGAATCTCAAGATGTTTCTATCTACATACGTAATTGGCAAATCGCAAAATGTATTCGCAAATGCTGACGTGCAATGACGATCATCGCACGCAAGATACACGCAGAGGAAAATCAATTGCACGCAATGAAAAAAAAACAATTGCAAATTTTCATTTTTTTGCGTTTGTAAAATATTATACGTTTTGCGATTTATGAATTATGTAAAATAGAAGCATCTTTAGGTTCTCACTATTATATAATTGCAATCGCAGTCTCGCGTTCAGATTTTCATAGTTTAATTTTATTGTCCTCACATTTTATTTGTTAACATCTTCTAAATCTTCTTCTAAAACTTATATTTTTAATTAAACTTAATTACGTAACTTAATTACGTAGCTATCAAATAATTATTTTACACGATTTAAATGTTTATTTTACATAACGATTTGATTTATTTGCGAAATAATACTGTGCTTTACTATATTCATAAGCTACTAGTGACAGGTAGCTTTAATATCGCATTGTGTAATATATATAAAACTAGAACGACGCGTACATATTTCCGGGTACAATATCGAGCCAATAAGCAAGAAGTCGAAATTATTATCAATATAAAAGATTGAGAGGTAGGAGAAGATAGTGCGATGCATAATAATATTTCGCGTTTCACAATTTTTTGCTCATCCAAAGGTATCTACCCTCTCTGAGCTCGTCGCCGCGACTTGCCGGTGGCTCTCCCAGTTCAGCTGTGAGTATTAATTTCACGAGAGAAAGAGAGAAACGAGAAAGGCGGGAAAGAAGAGAAGCTGCTGGTCGAGCAGCAGAGGGGGCAGAACAAAACGACACTGAAGACCATCTATGAGATGAGAAAATAATAATAAAGTGGAAATGAGCGAGCCGGTCCATAAATTGCTCCGCTCCTTGTTAATGGTCTGAGGGCCTGAGGCGACCTCAGTTAAACGCGGCCCGGTCTGACCCGGCTTTGACTGTTGTCTTTCTCTTTCACTCTCCCATCCTTTCTCACTTTCTCCATCTCACTCCATCTCACTCCTTCGGACCTCTCTTGGTCTTGGGCCCGGCCGGAGAAGATCTGGTCCGACCCGTTCGAGGCGCTTATTCTCTCTTTCTCTTGGAAGGCTCATTTCTGTACTTAATGGACGTCCAGAGATGTTCCCCTTCCATACTAAATCTTTGGATTCTTGAGAGCCAGAAAGAAGGACTAAAAGGGTCCGGAGGACACAAAGGATATACGTCGATGGTAGGTACAGCCTGTGATTGGCGACCAGGCGTGGCTCTACCGACAGATATCCGCTCCTCTTTAAACGCATCAGAATCGAACATACGCTGAATACAAGCTGCATTTCCAGAGTATTCACTTTCGAAACTGCGCAAGCTTCTTTACAATAATATACACGCGAAACAAGTAATCAAAATCGAATAATGTTAAAGTTTACGACTACTTTTTTTATATACAACTAAATGTTTCTTTTTAACGTTATATGAAACAAAGAGGAGAAGAGAGAGGGAGAGGAAAAGGAAGAGGGAAGGGGAGGGGGAGAGAGAGGAGAAGGGAGAGAGAGAGAGAGGAGGGGGACAAGGAAGAAATAGCTTCTGGCTGTATATTATTCTATTATATATATTATTCTACATCTCTTAAGAGTTAAATTAAGTTGTTTTGTATCAATTATAATATTTGTTTTTATAATTAAATATCACATTGGCAATATATTTCAATGATTATAAAAAATAATAATTATCAAAATAAATACAGTAAAAATGTTACATGCATAGTGCAAAATATAGAGATTCTTCTCTAGAAGAAAAAGTAATTTATTAGTTTTATACATATATATGTATATGTATATGTGATTTAATATTAATCAAATCAATTATTTATAATAAACGTTAATTAAATATTATTTAACTTTTGTCTGTAACATATATTTTTTCTTCCTAAATTTATTGCTTTAATGTTAATACTTTCATCAAGAGTTATACACAGTGATATTTTAATTTTCTTAATAAAATCATCTATAATAGATTCTATTAGCACAAGCTTTTAAAAATATAATATTTTACTCTGAAATACACATTCATTTTGTTGTCGCTCGAAACATTTGATAAAATTTGAAGCTTGATACTACAAATATGAATTACATTTGGAGTTTCAATATATTTCAATGATAAAAAGGAAAGAGTGTATATGATACACTAGAGGGCAGTAGGAATCAAGAAGTATATTGCATCCTCTTTCGGAAATATCTAGAAACTGAAACGCAAGTTCATGATCGATAGAAGCTAAGAGAAGAAATATGTATTTCCTTCTTTAACTACGAGCGGTATAATAAAGGAAACTTAATTTTTTTTATAATTAAACATAATATAAATATGAAATTTAGGCATTAAAATATTGAGTAAACCGACATTATATAATAACATTCTTATTTATAATAGATAAGGATGTATTATATCTTACTCCAGCCAATAATACGTTAATGTAAACATACACGTAGATAGTTCAATAAATATTCCGTGCTCTTTTGTTCAAATATAGGTATAACTTGTGTTTTAAGTTATGCATTTGAATAAATATTCGCAATTAAAAAATTTATATTAAATTTATATTAAGGTTGATAATGTCTCTTAATTTATATCTTCGAGCTCGCAGCGTCTTAAGAATAAAAATTTACCTAATGGCTAATAAAATAATTATTTTTAGTAAATTAATATGCATGTTTAAGATTTTATTGATTTAGAAGATGGTAAAAAAAGAACATTTATTTGAAAACAAAATATTATAATATTATATTATACTTGTATACTTTTTCGTTACTTCCCTATAATAATCAAATACACATTTAGTGACATGTCTGCACTTATCCAAAGAAGCCAAAAATTCGTTTTGAGAAAATCGACCGATGCTATGACAGCATACAATATCTTTGTTAATACTGTCAAATGCATACGTGAATTCTGCTCTTGCATTCTGTAAATAAGTTAATTACATTAAGAATAAAATAATTTTTGAGAAAAAATACATATCTCATCATTTCTTATTATTTAAATACTTTTAATTGTGAGCTGTCAGGATCCATGATTATTTCCCCTGTTTCTTTTTCTATCATGCAACTGATAGCTGCAACAGTAAATCTCATGGAAAGTCCTGAATTAATTAGTGCCAAACATGATGCATTAATAGCACAAGCTAGTAACTGAAATTTTATTTTTTTACTTAGAATTTAATTTTTATTTACAAGATTTATTATTAATATATGACGCAGAAAACTCTTACCCCACCAGAATCTTGCATCTCTTGTAGGTTAATGCATACCATGGTATTGGGATGAAATGAAACTAATATAGCTGATTCACATGTCTCTTTTATATATGTTTCAATTAATCTGTCATCTACTTCTAAAAATTGACAATTATCCACAACAATGCTAAAACATAACAGTTCATAACTATTTCAATTGTGAATGACAAACTTACTCGCTGGTCCTGTAAGAGGTGTATACGTAACTTCAATAGAAACTCTGTCATATGCCATTTTTTGACTTTTTGTTTCCAAGGGCCCATTTATACCCGCGATAATTGTGGTATCACCTATATGCGTAGGAAAATAATTGAAATTATTTTTTTTAACCTAATTGTATTAGCAATTAATATTATTCATGTTTATTATACCTTGCATAAACATTGTAGAACCATCAGATCTTGATAATAAATTAATTTCGCAATTTATTGGTCGTAATATACAATTAATGTCAGTAGCTTCTTTAGTCATTTTATCTTACAATAAAGTTTCTGCTCATATAATAATTGGCAAGACAACACTATGTAAGAAGTTAAAGTGGTTAAAAAGGTTAAGAGTACAAACTATACACGTACAAACCGCCATGGACGAGATACTATTAAAGATGATCCACGATCGGTCCTAGGCAAATTTTCTTGACTATATCAATAGAGCCACGTGAATCCGGGGGTAATTGAAGAACGATGACATTATCGACAATTAATAAAAATTTACGATTATTAGAACATAAATATATAATCAATAACATTACTAAATGATGATGATTTTTTTATTGTTGAAATAATCGTTGTATAAATAAGTACACATACTTTTAAAATTATAATATCTTATGTGTTGCCGAAAATTTACAATTTTTTTCTCTCTGCAGTTATCATATCTATCGATAATCAAACTCGGATGATAACTTAAAATCACAGCTTTGAAAAACAGAATATTATTATAATTGTTTTGAATATATATATATATATATATATATATATATATGTCTATGAAACTAATGAATCATAAAATTAGTATCGTATTATCAGTTTCTTACTCTTAATCACTTACATTTGGATCGCAGTCATACGAACTTCCATAAGAGCCATCTTTAAAGGCAGAATCCATATATAGATGTTGCTCAAGATTCGAGATATGGTCTTAAGCTAGTGCTTGAGATATCATGAACTCAAAAAGTAAAGAAAAACAGGAGGGACACAATGTTTGACACAGGGAATAGAAAGTTACTTTTTAAAAGTAATAAATTACAGTTATCGAGTAAAAAAAATAACAAGTTTCAGTTACTAGTTACTGATTTTTAAAACTAACTTGTTACAATACCGTTATTTGAGAAGATAACTTTTCGTTATTTTTCCGTTATTTTTTTAAAATCGACGACTACTATCACAGAGGGCTTACTAATTTCAAGCGCTATAAGCTTGTTCAATCGTACCGTATCTAATTGTGTGCAAAATAACGATAAAAATAACTGTATTCATTTCGTTACCAAAAAAAATGTAACTTCATTACCGTTACAGTTACCTAAGGAAAAAAATAACGCAGTTACTAGTAGAATTACCAAAAAAGTAACTTGTAATTATAATTCCGTTACAAATAACGAGTTATTTCCATTTTCTGGGATTGTATTAATAGTGAGGGTAGCTAATTCCGCGGACGGATATAATACGTCATGGCAGCCATCCATGATTAAGCGTCCACTTTTTTGACGTTTATAAAACAGTTTTAATAGGAAAAAGATCTTTAGCAACAAAACAGCTCAAATTATTAATAAATATTGTAAAGAGCACTATGGTGCATTGCCGGATGTGTGCCGGACATGTGGTGTAACTTTAGCTCGAAATTATGAAACAATCTTTCATCGGTTAATATTATCAATAATAATGAGAATTTTATGTTTTGAAGGTTATACTCTATCGTATGTATACTCAAAGAGTAAAGAGAAACAGGAAGAAATATATTAATAGCGGAGATAGTTAAATCTGCAGACATATGTACGTCATGGCAACCATCTTAAGTGTTCTTTTTATGCTAGTATATATAGTCACTTTCGTCCGCTTGTTTAGAACCAAACATTCCCTCCTATTTCTCTTTACTCGTTGCAATCATATTAGCATCTTAAGCCATTGCTTGAGATTGTTTTGAGATTAAAAACAAACTATGGATTTCGGCCTAGTATCTCGAAACTGTGAACTGCTGAACACGTGGCGTCATCAATGTATAAAATAGTATACTCTCAATGCGATAGCGTGAGTATATTCGATAAAAAAGATATCTTTTCAAGATAACATAGCGAATGATTTTGTATATTTCTTCAAATTATTTAACCTTTATTGTAATAATATTACATTTATTTTCTTAGGATGTGTATATTACACACCTAATAGTGTGCGTATATGTGTATATAAGTGTGTGTGTGTGTGTGTGTGTGTGTGTGTGTGTGTGTGTGTGTGTGTGTGTGTGTGTGTGTGTGTGTGTGTGTGTGTGTGTGTG
>NW_012130080.1:208880-210856 GCF_000143395.1 Atta cephalotes | reverse complement strand
TACGTATATTTGATTTCTTATTTTTAAATTGTTTTAAAAATTAAGTTATATATTTTTTTACCAATTACCTGTTAGTGGCAAACGCATTAATTGAAATGCTTGTTCTTCTTTCACAGTAGGATCACTAATTTCTAATATTTCTGGTCCAATTTTATACTGATCTTGAACAGGTGGCATATGAGAAGGATTATAATTATATGCATTGTATTTATGGCCCCAGCCGATATACATAGTAGCAAAAATGTCTGTGAAATGACATTACTTTTAAAATCACTTTAGTGCAATTTCACGCATAATTCACGCATAATTAATATGACAAAATATTCTACTTTTTTACTGCGAAAATTTATATAACATTACTTTATAAATGTACTAATAGTTGGCTTTTGAAATAATCTATATATATTATTCTATATATATTAATTCTATATATATTATCTATATATATTAATAATTTAAGTATTAATATCGAAAAAAATAAGTATATAACATTTACTTTCCTCCGTCTGCGAATGCGAACGCTCCAGGCCAGATATTCGATCTAATTAAAGCTATTGTAACATCTGGTTGTATATATGACGATTGTCTAACAGTCCATGGTATCACGGAGTCAATAATAGCATCTTCAGATAAAGGAATTAAGAGGGGTGGTCCGATTTCTTTCATCATTATCTTTACTTCATCTGTTTCTACGTTTTCTTTTTCTTCTTCTTCAAATATTTTCTATATAATTATAGCTTCTTATTAAACAATTTGATGAAATACTTCCGCAAGTAATCACAAAAGATAATTTTACAGTTAGAACTAAAATATTTAATCTAATCAACTAACGTTGACAATATTTTCCTCCTGGGGATTCCACCAAACAGTACGTCCTTGCTTAAGAATATATGGACTATGATGACACCAATTTGACATGGAGGGATCTACAAGATCCTTGATCGGCAGTGGATCATAATTCATGTTTTCTAATAACTCGTCTTCTGTATAGATTAGATATGTAAATGCAGGGAATGGAAGAATTACTATTCAATTATTTTTTCTGTTATTTTTCATATTAACAATTTGATAATGATGTTGCAATTTTTTATAACTATAATGACAATAACTATGACAATAATCGTTGAGATTGCGCCAAAGTTGAGAAAGTCATTCTGAAAACTTGCATCACATTATGCATTTACTTACTGAAAAAGGTAATTTATAACGAGTAACAAGTTATCTTGTTAAAATTAAGTAAAGAGTAAAAGTAACGAGTTACAAATGCCAAGTTAATTTTTTCAATAACTAACTTATCTAAATCGTTACAAGTAAACGATCGAGTTTATAACCTTAATGTTAAAGTCATTGAAAATCTTCGAAAACGATTCGTCATTGCCAAATCTTTATTATAACTTATAGAGTAAGGAAAGTATAACGGCGTTACACACAGTAAAAAAAATTGTGTATTTGTGTTAGAAATGATCCACTCATGTATTAACAATTTGTATTGAATTTTTTAACATATTCAAGTGTTAATTTAACATAATGTGATTATATTATTTAAAGATTTTGTGTGAAATTGATATTTAATATTTCTTAATGTCAAAATGACACAATTTATAAGTAAGTGAACAAGTAACATAAAAATAATGTGTTTTACAATGTAAATTCTAAGACAAATGAATGAAATACGTGTTAATTTAACATATTATAAATATTAATTTTTTTGAGAAAAAATTCCACGGTTTGTTTACAAACTGTGGGAATATTACTTTTATTCTCTTATATTTATTCTCTTATATAATATTTATGTAACCTTCGAACATATTTATTTTGTGTTAATTTAATCCAAAAATTTAAGTGAATCGTTTTGCGACATGTGTTTATGTTAAATTTGACATATTTTTTTCAACAATTAGCTAATCATTTCCATTCCCTGTGTAAATGATATCGCTTTTAAATATATATATATATATATATATATATATAGTAGT
>NW_012130080.1:194476-200649 GCF_000143395.1 Atta cephalotes | reverse complement strand
TATATATATATATATATATATATATATATAGGGTTATGTATAACTTAATAATAACTTAATAATTTTATTGTAACTTGCGTATCTTTCTATCTTACTAAAAAAGATAATTCATAATAAGAATTAGAAGTTTGTTATACATTACTTTTTTTCTTTCTTCTTCTGTTTCTTCATCCTCTTTTCTACTGAATGTGAAAAAGCCAATTGGCGAAACGTGAGTAGTAGCACTAATCCTGGCAATTTGTGCGCGAAGATAATTTTTTTCGGTACCAGGAAACGGTGGAAAACTGTGAATCTATCTTGAAACAAGAAAACAATAAATTCAAGGAATAAGACGATGGACTGCAGGAAACAATTAATTAAAGTGATTTTATTACAGTTCAAAATTTGTTGTTTGATTTTTTTAAAAAAATATTGTTATTTTTAATAACTGCTTTCCTTTACTTTAGTCTGATTGTCAAGAAACTATTATTCCACATAATTATTGTATTTATATATCATGCACTATTAGAAATATTTGAATTTATAATATTCTTACAATAAAAATATGTGCAATAAATTTACAAACATGTAACATTTTCCTGTGATTTCACAATATTTGTAAATTTATTATAGAAATTTGCGAATTTACAAAACTGCGCCATACATACGCAGAGATTTGCATGTATTTTACCACAAAATGTTATTGTAATTTCACAATATAACTGTTTTTATAGCATATTTTTATTGGATAAAAACTTGTAACATTTTTTGAAAGTTTACAACAAAAATTTCTTGCAGATAAAAATTTACGCTCTAGTGTATTCTTTCGTCCATTTCTATTCATTTATTATTATTATGTATTATGTACTGAAACTCTGTTATCGTCATGCATATCACTAGATATTACATGAACAACATAAAGAATTTGGATTAACGTTATAGATACGTTATATGGATGTATTCATATTTACAAATAATGTCGCTCTAACCTGAAGTCTCTTTCATTAAAAGGCATCACGTACCGGTGTTTCCAAGTTTCCCGTACAGTATCGAACAATCTGTCGTGCAATTACTATCTGCTGCGGTGTAACCATTGGAAGTTCGATCCACTCGTCCACTCCAGGCGTGTTGCATACAAAATACACCTAAATACGGTTTAGCTTATCACGAGGTAGCAAGAAATTATACATAAATGAAATGTGCGACGTGACACTGGCCAAGTAAGTATTAATTTAAATATCTTTGACATTCCATTAATTAAGAGTTTGTAAATGCACACTTTTCTATTGAGGCCGCTTCCGATTCTCTCGATCGGTATTTCTGGCAATGGTGTCCACGGATTAACAGGTAACGATGGAAAAATAAGCTTCAAAGGCTTTCTTTTTGATTTTTTATCCTTACGTAAATTTTTCGTTGGTTTGACAATTCCCTCTATGTCTTCCGTTTGTTGAGTTTTTGTCACCATTTCTTCCTCTGTGAGTTTTGTTGCGTTTTGTTGAATTTTGATTTCCCCCTTTTCTTTTTTAGATTGTACTTCATGTTTTTCTTGCTATTTTTAAAGTAAATATTAGAAAATATTAGAAAAGTACAATTCGTAATAATTATATTTCGTAATAATTATATTTGTAAGAAAAGCATATAGTAAGGTTTTAAGCTACTATAAGTGGTTTTATAAGTTTTGGCTACTATAAGTTTTAAGTTACTTTCTTTAATTTACGTTTTTAATCTTATATGATAAAGAATACGATGACAATTAATGAATAGTATGAATTAATGTATAGTATATAGCGTAATTAATTTTCTCAATCTCATTTATAATGTCAAATATTTTATGTAATACCATGTTTACTTAGAGAGTTGAATCGCTGTGCATTTTGCGCTGTACAATACAAAAATTATGTAAGAATTTAATCGTATTTTAATACTAGTATTTTACCTCTAATCTTCGAGCAAGTTCATCTGCTTGAAGTTCAGCTTCCAGTATATAATAATTTTTAGGTTTTCCAAGTATTTTACCCCAAAATCTAAGATACCAATTAATAAGAAAAAGATACATTTGTGAAATAAACGTACAAGAGTATAACATAGTTTTGGAACTATGTTATACTCTTGTATGTTTATTATATATATATAAAATACACTGCAAGTTATATAAGTCTCGAATACCTAATATTTTCAAGCGGCATTGTCGAGGCAAATTTCCAAATCGATAAATTAAGCGACACTATTTCATGTCGGGGCAATCCTATACCTGTCTGCTCAAAGTAAAATAAAAGATCCAACAGGTTGGGAACTTTCTTTTTCTTATCGTTTTGCTCTTTATCCTCCATTCTCTCCTGTTCGTCTTTGTTAATCTGCTTTACATCCTACCGCGATTACAAGAAGATTGAAAGATAAGGTAAAACAAAAATGATAGTTTGCCTCATGTGTACGTTATTTATTTGAAGAAAACTTGGAGTATATCGTGATTTTGTTATCTATTACATGTCGAATCATACCTGGAAAAGCTTAATGAGCTTTTTGGCATCGTCGTATTGCACGGGAGGTATGTATAAATCTCGAAGATAATCTTTCTTAATTTTAAATCTCTCCTCTTTCAATTTTCTACTGTATTCTTCAAAAATATCAACAACATTTGGTGGCTGTTCAGCCAATATTTTTGCCAAAAGTTCGATTAAATGGTCATATCTAATAAAAATGATTGTCACAAGTAAATTAATAATAATTTATTTTACTCAGCATTTACTCTCCTATAATAGTTTTCCTTTATTTTTATTTAATATAAATATTTCAATTTCTATTATATAAATATTTCAATTTCTAACATTTTAAAAATATATATTATTACAGAATGTTAAAATCGATATTTCAGAATTAATGCAATACCATTGTTTCTATCACACACAAGCTAAACTTTCTCACACCACTAAATTTTTTCCCGTAAAGAACATAATTATACAATAAATATATAAATGTGAAAAATATTAAAAATAAAAATACATCTCAGAGGGAATACAATTGTATATAATTTTAGTTTTTATCGCAGAAAATTGAGTGATGCGCGTACAAACTGTCACCCGATTCCGTGCTGTGTTTCTGAAGAAATAGCTTCGCGCGTTGGATATCGTGCTTCACGCTGGGAATGTCGTCGGGAAGTGCTTCTTCTACGATATAAGAATATGCCATTTTTATTGTGTTGTTTTTCACGCCTCACCATATGCAGTTCGTAAAATTGTATGCGATGTCACATCACCGGATACTCAGTAATATTATCGCAGTAACGTAACCACTACGCAAGTTCTGTCATCGTTTGGTAACTTATATCAGCGCCAACTGATTTTTTTTAATCGACGCTGTTCATCCGTTTTTCCGTTCGTATCATCCTGTGCCGCGAAATCATTGCGATTGCTGTTACAAAAATATAAAATCTTATCTAATGACCTAATTATTTCAACACATCATACTGCTAAAAATGCTTAATCAGCTTTGTCAAAAGTAGATAGAACGATAGTTGAGATAAACGTTTCCTACGCATTCCTATCGAATAAGAACCCATTTCCGAGTGAAGATGCTATAAGCTATACAAAACAATTGAAAAAATATTTGAAAATTGAAAATAGTTTAATTTAATATTCATAAAAGAAAGCACCGTTTTTATTCAATATAACGTTATTGAATTTGGTATACATACGTGAATATAATATTAATAATAAAAAAAAATCTGTATACAATTCTTTGAATTTAAAATATTTTTATATATTTTTTTTTATATATTATTTTATATATTTTTATATATTATATTTGAATCAGTTATACTTCAGTTATAATTCCTCTTCCTTTTCTGCATTCTGCATCTACATTATATGATACAACAATAAAATTTATATATTCCATGGATAATTTTCTGAATAAATAAATTATAAGGAAAATATGAATGAATAATATGACTCAATAAAGATGAATCGCACGCGCACAGTTTCTATCAGCTTGCATCCTGGAGCATACTTATCGTCTATCGGGTGTCCTAAATATGATGGACACTTCTCGAGGTCACTGGCTGTTTCCTTTGACGCCCACCTTTCTTTTACAGCATAGAACATGTGTTCCATTTTCAGAAACTGCCGCAACAGGAAATGTTAAGATTTCTTGAAATTAAAAAGTTTATGCTAAAAGTAATTTTAAAAATAATGATAAAAGTATTTTTATCTCAACTTACAAATTTGCCTATATAATTATTGAATATATATGAGATGAAATACATCTTATATTTTATTTTATTAATTATTTTTTACTATTGGCATATACACGTTTACATAGAAAATAGATATATAATTGTTTAACATTACAGATACACTAACAAAAAATATTTGTTCTGTAGCAATCATCCAAAAATAGTCTAAAAATAAATAAATCTTTTAAAACATCTTTATGAAATATCATTCTTGAAAATTATTTTTTGTTCTAAGTATCTAACTATATATACATATGACACTAATGTCTAAAGAATTATTATAGAAATGAAATTGAAGAGTGATTTTGGAGAATAAATATTAAGGACACAGTTGTTATGACAATAAGTTTTTGTTTAAATAATTATAAAATTATTTATAAATCTCTTATTAAAATTATAACTTAACATCACAAATTAATAACAAATTCTCTCATATATGAAATTTTCTATCGATATTACAGCCCGAATATACAGTCATGATCATGTATAATGCGTGCGGCTTTAATTACAATTCGTTGCTACATCATCAACAAGCTGAAATTATGACTGTGTCGTACTCGGAAGGTACGGTTGAACACGTGGCAAGTTTCAAACATTGGATTGGATATAGTTCAGGATTTCATAATTTCAAGAGTTATAACAGGTGGTATTGGAACGAACCTATTACACATCATCCCACGGATGTAATGTTCAACATGCTTTTCGGCGGACCAGCTGCGTCACTCGGCATTCCGCTCGGCACTTTGCCGTTGCATAATGCCACTAATTAACAAAATGGTATGCCGATTAATAAAACGTGAACGCATGATTACCCAGGCTGGCATGTATCGGACGGACGGACGGACGGATTCGGAGCAGAACGGATTACCCGATTCGCCGAAATTCAATAGCCACTGCAGTGATGCGCATTGTTCGCTCGACGGCCAGATGCGTTAATTAACAAAAGGCCGTTAATGTATGAGCGTCTATCGCAGATACGATTTTCAACCGATAACGATGATAAACGAGTTCGAATAATTCGACTCTCATTCGTGCGTGGGATAGCGTAATAGTCCGATAGACGACAATCGCGGTATTTTCCTCGGCATTTAATTTTTCGATATTATATATGGTTAACGTATAGTTATCATTACAATATGTCAAGTGTCAGTATAACGTTTTCTTAAAGTAAAAATTAAAACTAAATATTTTAATTAGACACAAATATAATATGGGTATTAAAATGTTATTTCTTTCACACCTTAGTGTGAAAGTTATTTTATCAAGATGACATATTAAGATTATTGTTATAATTAAACTAATTTTAAGTAAAATTTATTTACTGCAAATATATATGTATATATCACAGCTATTGATATAATATATAATTTACAATTTAATTTAATATATTAATTTAATTTAATATATTTCTTAATAATTAAATTCTTCAAAAATTAATTATTTCTAAAATTTTATTTACTTATATTATTAAAAATTATTGCAATTTTGACAATTTTAAGAACTTTCAAAAACAATAAAAATTTAATTGAAAATAATAAAAATATTAAATATTAATATAAAAATATAAAAATATTAATTTAAAAATTCTTAGAAAATTTAGATAACTTGTAAAATTTTATATGAAATCGCGTTTGTATAAAAGTTTATGTAGAAGTTTTGCAGGTTGTCTAAACTTTCTTCTTTTGATATAAGAATTTCAATATTTTTACAAATTCTGATATATGTATTAAAAAAAAAGAAAGTAAGCGAAAATATAATTTCCGAGATTTCCTTTAGGGATTTTCCTCAAAGTTTACACACTTCACTTTAGCAATGCTTTTAAAGAAGAGCGAAGAACGATAAATTTGTTAATCAAGTGGCATTGGTAGCTTTTTGAATGTAGACGACGAGTGCCAGAGTTAGTGCTCGTAATTTGCGGGGGCGTTGGAGTATGAATGAATCCCCACCATTCTCTCTCTCTCTC
>NW_012130080.1:190212-191988 GCF_000143395.1 Atta cephalotes | reverse complement strand
CAGGATCTTATATTACTGTATAAATTTCACTACTGCCGTCTTAAAATTGTTCGAAACTCCGGTAATGTCATCCTATTTTGAAAGTGCAGTCTAATTTATTTGGTGGTAATTACACGGCACTTTACATGGAAAAAAAACAAGTGTATTTAACATAGCAATAAAAAATAATTCAACGATTATGTTATGTATAGATATAAAATATTGACATAAATTTTG
The DNA here is from genome assembly GCF_000143395.1 of Atta cephalotes. Taxonomy (NCBI): domain Eukaryota; kingdom Metazoa; phylum Arthropoda; class Insecta; order Hymenoptera; family Formicidae; genus Atta; species Atta cephalotes. The sequence continues at coordinate 191,772 of NW_012130080.1, read as the reverse complement.
CCTCGAATCAATCTGATTTTACTAGTGTGATATTTATGTATTTGTTATACGAGAAGTAATGTCACGAAGTAATGTTACTATTAAGGAGTCGTTGCAAATCGCGTTTTACGTTATTCATTTCGTCGTTTCTACATGCCATCGTGCATCGGTCCATCACTCGCAAAATTCTTCGCTTATTCCTTCAATTCATTCTTCATTAAAACGTCCATCATTTAAATAAATAAATGAATGAGTAAATGAATTTTAAAAAATCACAATCTTCCCTTATAAATGTGCGTTACTAAACGATTTATATTAGAATCTAAAAAGGCATTTGGCTATGTTATATTAGCGTTCATTATGCTCGTGCATAAAAATAATGTATAAAAGACAGACATTTTACGAATCTTATAAAAAATAATTTTCTCTTCAAGTTGTGTAAAATATCGGAATAAACAACTTAAAGAAGAAGTAACATAGATACATTTTATTTTATTCTTTATTTGTATTATGTCAGCAGTACAAAAATAAGAAATTAAAATAACGTTTCTATTAAATTTAATTTAATAAAAATTACAATAATTAATACTCTTACATTTTTCATACAGCAAAAAGATTAATTTATACAATTAATTCGATATTTAAATATATTAATTTCAACGCGTTATTATGTTTGTTTTATTTAATTTTATATCTCAGAAATGATATATGCATATATTTGAACAAAACGACTTGTTTGCTCTTATCAAATCGTATTATTAAAAATTAAAAAAAGATAGAGATTACCATTGTCTTTTTCACTCATGTGAAATGTCGTGTAATTCATTCATACGCATATTTATACATTAAAGTTATATTATCGTTCGTATATACTTTATGTAAATCTTTTTCTTTGTGATAATAAAGATTGCTATGGCAACTGTAGGCATAAAAACATTTATATTATATAATCGTGATTATTATAAATTCTAAATCTGCGATAGGTTTATGGAGGCTTTAAAAATAACAATAATCATATATTTTAATTTAATTTGAAAGGTAGAGTATTTTAATATGCCATGCGGATTTATCAGTCAAAAATTTAACGAAATACGAAGCTATGCATGGTGAGATAAGGGGACAAAAGCAAAATTTGCCGCACCTCAGTATCGGAAGGCCGTAGGCCTGTGGTCCATGACCGGCCGACGCAGCCTCCTCCCGGTTCCACAGAGAATCGGAGTCACGTTCAGTCAGTGGCCGACTCCCGTCCGTGGAGGTGGTGCGCGTTATCGCTCCTTCGGCTCCTTTCTCAACAGTGCGCGAAAAGGAATTTTCTGATTTCTACACATACATCTCAAGGCTCATCCTCAGTAGGCATGACGAATGTCAGGAGCACGTGGTTAGTTAAAAAATTTTGTTTTCGTCTCTGTTGGTTTTCATTGCATTAAATTCATTATACTTCGTTTTTTATCTCTGCAATTTTTGAATGCATTCTTCAATCACCGTGTACGTATAAAGAACATTAGATGTTCGTCTTGATTTTCTTTTTCTTCAATTCAAGTCTCTCAATTCTCAATTCTCTCTCTTTCTCTCTCTCTCTCT
>NW_012130080.1:185267-189764 GCF_000143395.1 Atta cephalotes | reverse complement strand
TATATATATATATATATATATATATATATATATATATATATAGTGTCTTTGCTTTTAATTTACGATTATAACAGCACTTCACTTGCAGTAGTTAAAAAGGATTGTTGTAACGAGCTTTTATATATATAGATGTCATCCTCCTGGCATCTCGGCTAGTTCGATAGGACAATGAGTTATGTTCATTCCTTTGATTCTACATTCTTCCAAGTCTGTATGGAATACGCGTGTAACTTCAAAATTTAAAATTTAACCAGTTACACTTGCAAACAATGCGAGATTTAGCATTGCATTTGCGATTGTTTTCGAATAAAATTACATTTTGTATTTTATGAAAATATAAGGAATCAGTTTTGTGCTTCGTTTATTTACTGCTTTATTTATTTCATTTATTTACGTAAACAAATGGTAAACAAATGTTTTTCGTTTCATTTATTAATTTATTAATTTATTTTGTTGGCTGCTTTATCATTTATTTGCTTTTTCGAACTTTTCCAAACTTTTCCTTGCAAGTAATAGATTCTAATGAAATGTCTTCTTCGAATTATATATTAACTGCATTTAATTTGTTTATTACTTAATTTGTTTATTGCATGTTAAAAGATGTATCCTCTTAACAAGTATCTTCATGCCAATGTAATATTACAAAGTTCATTATTTGATTCGATTCAATACGTATAAAAAACAAAATAATTTATCAACATTCTGATATCTTTCTTGAATTTCAAACTCGAGAAACTTACTTCCATTGTAGCGGAACAAAAGGTTATAGACTTATACCGAATAAATAATTCGTGATGTTGGCCAAATAAATACACGTGTTCTCCACTAATCTCGCATTGTATATTCGCCTATAGAAATTTCCAACGCGAAAAGCACTCTGTCAGGTATACCCGGCCACATATGTTGCAGACAATCCTGCATTTCCTGGCTTATTTTAGTTTCTCTGCGAAAGGGGAGAGGGAGAGAAAGCTGTTATTTCTGTTCCATAAGTTAATACTCCAGGGCAGCCCTCACGTTTGGTTAAATACCAGGCACTGTTCCACTGTTTCAAAACACTTAAAAGTATTACGGTTTTGTTTATTGTTAGGCGTTTCTGTTTGTATAAATGAGATTATCGCATGCGAGAGGGTCGCGCTGTAAAAAATAATTTCAACTAAACTCGTACATTTCTCAGAAGATATATCATAATGTACATTCTCACATTCTACTAAATTTGAATTAATTACAATACTGCGAGTTATTTGATTGATTAAAATAGGAGTTTGTTAATTTTGCTCATTACATGCTAAAAAGATATTTAATGAAACAATTATATTTTCAATTAGTAAAACTTTACTTGTTAAAAATAATTTTGCGTCAGCGTTTATAAATAGTACGAATGTATTATGCATACCCAAATTTTTGTCCTTCTCAGATATTTATTTATTTATATGAAAAGAATATGGTTTAATTTACAGCTATTTTATCCTGCTATGCAGTTTTTAATTAAAAAATTGCTTTTGTTAAATTCTTGTACATATATATTATATGCTTCTATAGGAATTATTTACGCTTTTATCTGATTTCATGACAGATAAGCCATCAACTGATTTCAGCAACAAGATTACTTGCATAAATTCGTTTGACATTTTATTATTTACGAATTAATATAGGCTGTTGAAATTTTCGGATACTTAATGCACATTTTTTATGAAATAAATACACTGTAATTCTCATTTGTCTAAATTTATATATTATACATAAATAAAATAGCAATTAAATAGGATTTCATCTATGTATAGTTTGTATACATGTATAAAAAAAATGTACAAAGAAATCAATAAAAACATATATAATCATTAAATTAATTAAATGCAAAATAATTATAAAAGCAATGACATTTATTACAAATGTTTATTACAAAAAGCTTGAATTAAACTCTTTCATTTTAAAAAATTGCTGTGTATTAATTATTATTTATATATTAATATATAAATAACAATTAATATGTAGTTTGTAAAAAATCTTTAATAAACTAAGACATTATTTAAATAAAATATGATTTACAATTGCGTTTCGTGAATGAGAAATTGAAGTCTTGATTTTTGTGAAAATTAAATATAAATTGATAAAAAATTAAAGATTTACTTCTGAAATTATATGCTAAACAGTAATCAACTATATATCGATCTTTGTTGAGTATAAGATCTGTATACAAATTAATAATACTTACTATCAATACAAATTAGATATTGATGATTGATTATTATGTGGATATAATATAATCATTATCATGCGATTTTTTATTTTTAATTCGTATTTACTCGTTTTATTTTTTATGAGTAATAAAGAATGTTAATTTATTCTCAGAATTTTGATCGGATGAATACTTGAAGTAATTGTATCATTCCTCATCCGTAACAAACTTGATTCGACTTTCGACCATAGTGGAATGCCATTTAATAGAGAGGGCTTTACGTGGAATTTTATAATTGATTTCGTATTTGAAGTCATAGCGAGCTGTTTTTCTATGCGACACTGCCGCACAAAGTATTATCATGAGTGTAAAATTATTCTTCTAAGAGCAGACTATCGCAATCAGTCCGAAAATTTTTAATATTCTTAGTGATCAACGGGTGGAAAATGTCTCATTAATCAATATCTCATGAAGATTATCATAAACATCGTCTTTTCCGCTAATAATATTAAGCGTAATAATAACTTGCACTCAGTAATTATATGTGAGTATCAATCATTCTAGAAGTAGAATACAAAGATATGATTCCCCGAAGCATTTGCTCACGATAATTACGAAATCTGCTCAAGTGTTTCGACAAAAGTACATTTTATGGAGCAAAAGGAGCAGAAGAGATTGAAAAGAAGAGGTCGAGTAAATAAGGAACAAGAGAGAAAGGCCAAGCAAGGAAAGCATGCGCAATTTCTTTTCTTCTCCGTTCATCCTCACATAAGAAAAAACTCCAGAGCGGAAAGAAAAAAAGTACCGGTTATATCGTAAGAGAACGACTGTAATCGATGAAATATCATGATAGGGATGAGAGGGAGGATAACCCTTCTGCGCTCGTGCGCATCACGTACATATAGAAAGATATAAGAAAAGATATGAGAGGAAGTCGCGCGTATAACTCTTATATGATGGACAGGCAATGTTATAGGTAAATAAAAAACAAAACTCTCAAGGAAGATAAAAAAACCGAGTCTTTTTATATTGGAAAAGCAGTCTTTTTCCAATCACGATTTAATGAGAAAGTGTTTAATGGCAGACAAATTGGCATCTATATGCGCGTACGTACGTAAGTCTTTGGAAGTACGAGTAATCCATTAAATTTGCGTTGTCGATGTAATAGATTACCTTCATATAGATCTATCTCTCTCTCATACTCACAACCAGTCGTTGTTATAAGATATATTTGTTCTTGAGAATACAATAAGACCTGCGAGTCTTTTCTCATTGACGGACATAATAACTTGCAATCAATGAGGATCATTCATCAGGCTAAGTACGATCGTGATACGTAAAATTGAGCAGGACGAAATTAGTGGACTCTTTGGTCCTTTGCGGATGAAATTGCGCGCGAAAAGCACGATAATAATATACGACCGGGAAGAAAAAAACATGGTATCTGACTCTTTATGGTAACTTTTGTTACCATAAACCTCAATCATCGGTATAGTTCGTTTGTAGAAGTATTTAACCACATCTATTGAGCGGATCGTATGGCGCGAATGAACCGTAGCGAATTGATACCGCAGGTTTTATGTTGTTAACTTGCCAGAAAAATCGATCGGCAAAAATTTTATTGTTGGTCATCGTCGGCAAACGCGCAGAAACATAATTTAAATTACTCGTGACTGTGAACATACCGATAAGCCGTATAATCTTTACGATTATGTTTAGCGAGCCCGAAAAAGATCTGACTGACAAAGTAATTTTCACTAATATATATTCATATTTTGTCATATAACTTTTATCTTTGGTTTAAAATGAAATGTTAATAATTTGCATACTTAGCAATGTATCATCATTAAATTAATCACTAGGAATTTATGAGAATTTTGTATATCTAAATACATCTATTTTGAAATGTAATATTTGTTAGGTAATTTAACAAATTTAGTTTTTGATGTGACATATATTATAATAAAATTTAATATTTCAAAATAAAGAAAAGAAATCAAACAAAAGAAAGAAAAAAGAAACGATAACAAAATAAAAATAATGTTCAAGGATTTATTCTCAATAACGATGCGAAACATATAACATATAATATTCTAATTAAGATACGACAATGACAAAATTAATTCAGTACAATCGAGAAGAATCATCTCTATCCTATCACATAGAACACATCTTGTAAAATAAAACAGGAATTATTATTTTTCTCATCGCTTTCTTGGATTATCCTGTATTCCAGAACCAATTTCAGATTCGTTGTATTATTTCACATTCGCGTATATCATAGCATCATCGTCAAGTTTCTCCAGATCGCATCCCTTGTC
>NW_012130080.1:175504-181450 GCF_000143395.1 Atta cephalotes | reverse complement strand
TCTCTCTCTCTCTCTCTCTCTCTCTCTCTCTCTCTCTCTCTCTCTCTCTCCCCTCTCTTTCTTTTTTGTCTACGTCTCCCACTTTTCTCAGGTCATCCTCTCTTTCCGATACTTTCGTTCTTTCCTCGTCGTCTTCTCTCATCTTTTTCCCACTTGCCAAGAGCGACAGAATGCCCTTCGTCTGCGACGTGTCTACGATGCATGTTCTCCTGGTAGTACGAAGGCCTGAAACGTCGCACTCTGTTGCTCCGTTCTGACACGGCATCTTCGTTGCACCGACATTGGACGCCACCGTGTTCTCGCCTTCTCATAATAACATTCTCCTCTTCCTGTCTATCGAGCGCGCCGCGCTGACTCTCTTGCGCTTTTCCAAGCTCATTCTTCTCTCGTCGCGCTCATTCGGCTATTCTTTCCGTCTCACTTGTTCGTCCCCTACCATTTCGACGTCGCTTTCTCGATGCCGCCTCCTCTACTGTCTACTGATACCTTGATCCACATGAGCGAAAGCGTTCTTCTATTTTAGAAGAGAATGGTCTCTCTCACGGGATGAGCGGCTAAAAATGTGAAAATAACTGCCACGATCAATATCTGTCTAGCTTTTAGACGAGGTATTAGATGAATGAAGCAGTAATATTGACAGATATCAACGTACAAAATCTTCATATTTCAATGTTGCAGATTCAAGAAAATTATTTCCGTAGGTATTATTTATTTATAATATGATTGTAATGAAAAGTTGAAAACAGAAATTACTTAGTTTTGTTCATTGATGAAGACATTGAATAAGATATGTAGTTTAAACAACAGAATCATTCTTATGTATATGTTTCTTTCGTTTTTTAATGTGTTGATTTCAAGCTAAACTAATAGAAAAATATTGAAAATTACAAAGATCAAATTTTGAAATTGTACTACTTTTAATGTGTTACTTTTTTAATATGTTATTATATTTCTATCTGATCAGTTTGATATAAATATTTACAAATGATTCAGCATCACAAAATGTAAGAAGACTATAAGAAAGCTTTTATCGTTTAGACTAAACTTTAATAATTTGATCCATCTTTCTTTACATTATTATTCTTATTGTTAATTTAACTTATAAATTTAGCCTATAAATTTAAGTATAATTTAACTTGCACCTTAAACAATCACATAGAGATACTAGGGTAGTTAATATTGAAAACATATATTTCAAAAAAATATAAAGAATTTATAATTTATCTTTCTCACATATCTTGTATTAAACAATTTCCTATAATATCTGAATTGCAATGTAAAAATGTCAAAATGTCAAAATCTAGAAATGTTAATTATATATATATATATTTACGAATAAATAATATTTATTTCAAAATATTTGGAACGCCAGAACATTTTACATGATGCAATTAGATGCAGTAGTAAAATCATTTAATTTTGTTCGATAAACAAAGAATGATTTATCTTATATTAGAAATAAGAAACATGTACTCAAAATATGTCTCGTGTGCGTGCTTGCGTGCGTGTTTATGAGAGAGCCACTTCAAATAATTATTACAAATATCTTTTGACATGTCCTATTGTCATACAGTGCAAGTACATATATATTTGTATAAAACTAAATAAAACACGTTAAATGAAACAACGACCGTTTACTCAATAAATTAAAGTAATTAGAGTAAAACTCAATATGATTCTACTATTTTGATCCATTATAAAATTATTTTTTTCATAGACTTTTTTTTACAGGTACATAATTGGCAGATGTCCCTTCAATCAGTACCTATTTACAGAATATAAAAGTAGGGCAATAAAATCTGTTTGCCGAGGTATTCTAAAGATCTTATTACAATAATCCCTCACGTGCATTTTCCCCGTGAATCGAAACATCATTGTGATCGTTGATGTCATATATCGAGTGTTCGCGCTTCGATAGATGAGTAAATCATTTTAGAGTAAATAATTTTTTCGAATTCATTGCGCTTATACTAGCGTATATATTGTAGGTTTCTCACACCTCCGCATCGTTTGTATCTATTTCGGAGAAAACCAAAGATTTGCTCGGCATTCTTCGAATACTTCAATGAGATACGTAGCTCCTTGATTCTCTGTAAACCATGAACATCCGATAAAGATTTCGCAACACTGGTATATTTGGTGTAATTTTTTTTTAATTTTTTTATATGTATGATGCTACACGACACCGAGGACACCGAGTACATTGTTTCGCGTATACACATATATGTATATTCTATAGCAACTTATCTAAATTAAACTTGATTCTTCATAGTAATGAGATTTCTCGCTGCAACATTAAAAACAATTGGAGAATGGAATTTTTTTCATACGCGTTTTCATGTCACATGCATATATCGGAGTCGTAGATTATTTTCTTATATTCTTTTGGATTTGCAAGTTTATTCATATCTTTATTACAATACTTATTTTATAGAAAGAAAATATGTGTTGTAGTACTTTATTACAATATACATTACACTTATACAATTATACAGTACGCTTTTGACAAGACTAAGAGTACTTTCTAATTATCACTTCATCATATTTTATCTTTTAAAATAATTTCCTTATAATAAAAAATTGAAAAATAATTGCTGATAGCAAAAAGAAAATAGTAAAATGAAATTTATATATAAATAACTGAAAGCTGAGAATTTACAAAAGTTAATACTTTTCATAAGATTAATTGTGTGCATTATATGTTTTTTAAACTGTTGACTCACTTATACTTATATTGCTGTGCCATAAGTCAGTTCGAAGATTACGAAATATTTTGAACAATTGATACGTTTTTAAAAATACAATTGCCCTAAAAAAAGTTGTGAGGGAATACCAGCTGAAGTTGAATAATATGATAACCAAGTTCTCTTTTTTGCATCTAAAAATCGCGCGGACGACATATTACATGTTTTATAATACTAAAAAATTAGAAACAAATATTGTAGAAGCAGGATACAATGAAGAATTAATAAATCCTTTTTCACTTTTAATTCTTTTATCATGAGACAATATATTCATTTGTATAGATTATTGTATTATTAATTAGATTATTGTATTATTAAAATATGCAATTTTGCTCAATTATGAAGTAAATAGAAATCTTTCTGATAACCGTATTCTATTATTTTAGAAATTCATTAGATATTATTGTATATCGCATGTAATTTATTTACCGTTTATTTGATGCATCATAAATGTAAGATGAAGGAAAATAATGAAATAAAATATGCAACATAAAAAATATATTGCCAGTCTCACAAATTTTATAGATCTTATTATGAAAAAATTTATACGAAGTCGAAATAATAAAGTCATATTAGTATGTGTATAGTACATACTAGTATTAGTAACTAAAAGATCATATCTTGCAAGAAAAGTAAATTGTAATTTTTAAAAAATTTATTGTTCAGTTATCGAAAGTTAAGTTATCGAAAGTTATCAGCCTGCCGGCCTTTTTGATCAACGTCAAAAGGTATCAAGATGGATGTTGCAAGATTGCAGGGTTGTGTCTACCCGACAACGATGCCCTTGCTAGAGGATAATAGGGTTTGTAATTTTTAGTTTCCAGTTTCTACCACATCATGGAAATCACGATGTAATGCGTATCTTGTGCGTGATAACGATCATCGAGTCGCACGATTGCAAGTAGATATCATCCACCATCGCACTCTAATCTGTAATAGAATCAGCATACGTCGGCGCGGTGGATCAAATATAGGGACTGTGAATGTCGCGCTGTCCGGCGATTATATTTGCAGAATATTTGATATCAATTTAAATTTCTAAGTTTTATGACACCTCTGATGTATGAAATTATACTTTTTAAAATTGCGTAATATGTTATCGAGCACGATAATCAATTCCGTTGCAAAAACCATAGAATTTAAAATTTCGTAATAATAAATAACGATGAGCATGGGACAACGAAACATTTGAGTTACGATTTATAATTGTTTTACAAGGACAAAAAGAGATTATATAGATGTTTTAAGCCAATAATATTCTTCGATCCAATAAATAATTTCAATTTTCTAATGAAAGAAATTCATAAATAGCAATAAATAGAATTATAAATTGAAATGATAGATCATACGCGTTGTTAATGTCTGTGACCACTTGCGTGGTCGCGATGGTGAAAACATGAAGAAATCTTTATCTTGTAGTAACTAACGGGTGCCAGATTCTTGTATACTTGGTGCATTAGCGAAAATGCTTCTGCCTATTACCTATTTGCTACATACAGTAGCCACACTGTTCTTCTAGACAACATTCGCGCTGCAATTTCTACTTACTTACGGTAATATCGCGAATATAAATGTATCTTTCATTCTGTTTGAAAATGTTTGTAATACTTTTCTTTTGCCGCACGCAGCTAACATTAATGGCAAGCAATTCCAGGAGCAGTTATTGAAATTCTTACAACATCATTAAATTAAATTTTCATATGAATTGCATCAGCGTGAGTAAATAAGTGAATTAATTTCTATCCGTTATCGCATCGCAAATATACCTATAATTCTCATCCGATCTACAACTTTAAAAAGTTACTTGGGGCAAATCAAATTCTGAAATTTTTAACGCTCATGCTATTGCACCGATATTATTTAATGGAGCTATATTCTATAAATCTTATGTTACTATCAAACCGATTAAATTAATTGTGCCTAAGTGAACAATTCATGCGCAAATATATATCATTTGCACATAATAATTGCCTCAAGAATTAATTATTATAAATATAGTTATATCCTATTAATTTATGATATTATTTATATTTTTATTTGTTCAATTTTTAAGTAGATTTTAACATAAATTTTAATTTTAAAGTTAAAATTAAAATACTATACTAAAATACTATATACTAAAATACTATATTAAAATACTATACTAAAAATCATAAATCAATTCTGATAAAATTTTTAATACATTGAACATTATTCGATGCTTTCCTTAAGTACCTCTTACAGTCCCTTTTAAAAAAAAAAGGGTCTTGTCTACCAATTAGTTTTCATATCAGTTCATTTTTCTTTGATTAAGTTTGATCAAAGGAATGAAAAATGGAAAGAAAGATAATTCTCGGAGTAAATGAAGTGTTTGTAGAATAAGAAAGCCGTGCTAATTGGGGATTTTCCGACGTAATGACAACTTGTTGATTATTATTTTATTACTTTATCTTAAATAAAAGACATACGAACAATGCCGGCACGTTAAAAGCATAACACTAAACATATTTGCAATGTATGTGTCAAAAATTCAAGGATATTGCGAAATCGGATAGATAGTCGGTCCTAGTTTCTGGAATGAGCAAGCAAAAGCGGGCAAAAGAAGTCATAGCCATTGAGTAATGTGCAAACAAATTCACTGCTAATGACTATTGATTTACCTTGTATAAGTGATTTAGGCACACCATATGTAATATGTATTCAACCTTTCGCATCTCTTATTGCGTATTCCGAATATATATGTACCATTTTGAATGTCATCGAGATAATCATTAAGATACGAACAGAAAAGTACTTGTAATTACTTCTGAATATTTCGATTATGTCTTCAAGAAAGTTTATAATGGTAAAATAAAATCTTTTATTTTACTAGTATAAACTTTTTTAAAGATATAATCGAAGTATTTAAAAGTAATTAAAATTTTATTTTAATACGTTTTAATAATGTTTATAACTTGATACTATTTTCGTAAAATATTACTAACCGTTTTTATTCTAAGTGTGTATTTAAGCGTAACATATAAGTTACGTACACACAACCTTGTGCACATTAAAAATTACGAATTAAAATATCTCTATCATGTGTAATATAATCTCCAAATAACAAATAAAAAATATAATTATACCAGCCTATGACCGAAATAATCCGCAACTTGCGCATTCTAAGAATTCTCCCTTTTATAAATCAAATATATGAAAACGAATGTACGTCTCTCTCTCTCTC
>NW_012130080.1:167265-172498 GCF_000143395.1 Atta cephalotes | reverse complement strand
TATATATATATATATATATATATATATATATATATATATATTCAAAATTACAAAGTATTATTTTATATTTATAATATTTGAATAGTATGTAAATAATCAAGGCGTGACGAAATTAATTTACATTCTAAATAATTATTTTGCAGTTTGCAACTAGTTGATAATCAGTTAAATCGTAATAAAATTACTTGGTTTTGGCTTAAACATGGCTACAACATCTGAAATGTAAAGTAACAAATTTTTAAAGTTAATTCATGTAGAATATGTCTGAATAGTTTATGATCGTCGAATAATTCATGCATATGAGAATTGATTAAATCTTGAATTTAATGAAAAATTTTGTTTTACGTATAGTTTTCCTGTTATGTGTGTGTGTTATTTTTTATTGCTAAATTATATATTAACACATTACTTAAATTAATACTTAATTAAATGATTTTCTATTGATAATTGTGCAGCGATTATATCTAAATACAAATAAGAAGTAAGAACTCAAAGCACGGAGGTATCCTATATCATCAGAAATGGATTGTTCATTATGAAAATTTCAAAAATTAGAGAACGTTTAATTTCCAATTTGATCTGATGATAACGCGCTTTCATGTCTTATATCACGATTATCTAATCTTTAGCAAGTTCCAATTTACAATTTTCCATGTCTCAATCACGATTCAAATTTTATGTATTAATTGTTTAATTTTATTATTTTCCCTTTCAAGTATGACATCATTCAATATAAGTTATTCTAGTCTTTTAAATTCTGAAGCGTTTATCATCCATTTTTGACAACAACGTCGAAATTTACATAATATGTTATGAATGAGATGGTACTTTATGTTTAATAAATATTTAATCATTATTGCTAATTGTTGAGTTTCAAAAAATTAATAATTTTATTTACGATGTTTGATAAATCGTTATGTAATCTTATGTAAAATACTAGGGAATCTATTCTTCATCTTTCCAATTGTGCAATAAAATTTTCAAAAAAGAACAGAAATTTACATCATATTATGTAAATATAAATAATTAAAACTATCCATGAAAAAGAAGAAGAATTTTACTCGTGATTCATAGGAGCATAAATGAAGTGTGAATTATTGTAAATCAATTTGCCATATTCACACGGTACTGATCTTATATCTTGACCGAGATGCTGTTCCTGACATTCCTTGTTCGCTATGCATCGTAAGGAAATGAACGTACTACGGCCATTTATCACTGACCGATCCAGAAGGAACTACTCTGGAAATACAAAGCCGCGAATGGCGAGTGTTCTTGCTTTCGAACTATGTGCGGAAAAATGACTTAACGATTGCTGGAATTTCATTGCGTCAATGTTCGTCTAAATTTTTGTTTTTAAATTTGTGTTGATTGTGTTTGTACAACAAACAGCTTTCATTCAATCTCTTTGTATTATTTTTATATTTTAAACAATATTTTATACAATAATTAGAACGAGTCATACGACTATGAATCATGTATAAAATATTCCGCTTTTATTATATAGTAGATACTTAAATATTTTTTACTTAAGTATTTTTATTGTTAATGAAACTTTGATAATACTATCTTAATGTAAAATAGATTATTCAGAATTATTTTTAATCTGAAATTAGTATGAAAGGTATATACAGCGTATGTGTAATAGTGGTCTAAAATTAACCGTATTCAGTAGAATCTGCAACTAAACTTACCAAGCCACGATTTGTTTATTTCTTCTTCATTCAGGCAAAACATTGGAAGATTTTCGTATATACCATCCTTACATTGAAGCGAAACACATTGCCTCTGATGTGGTGAGAAAGTCTTGCGCATGAAGGTCTTCCATCCTCGATTATTTTTGATGTATATTCCGCGAAAAGATCTTTGACAATCTTGTTAAGTCAAAATTTGCTTAATAAATTTAAATAAATTTTTATTTGTACATTTCTACATACACGTTAAATATTAAATAGCAAATAATATAAAAGATATTAATAGATCACTATGAGATAAAAAGAATTGAAGAATATTAACAAAAAAAGATTTAAAATGTAAATGTAAATGTAAGCCAACGCTTCGTTAAAATAGCACACAGATGTACATACAGTGATAATACGTGAAACATTATAATTTACACTTAGTAATTTAATCATCGATTGCTGGATTGCAAAGGTTCACTGATTAAAATATAACTCACGGCTTCTACAAAATCAGATTAAATCGTCCAGTGCTATAGTTCATTTCGTATAATTTGGGATATCATGATTTTAATAACGATGTAATAAAAATCAATCCGCTACGGATTATTACTATCATAATTTGCAATGCTTTAGAACGAAAATAATAACTTTAATTAACATATAATATTATTTATATAAGCCCACCAGCATTTTACAACAATCTTTCATTTGATTTATTCTAATGTATATAAATGGCTAATTTGATGACTTTTTAAAAATTAAATTAAATTAAATAAAGAAATTTTCACACACAAAAGAATCTTTATTGTATCTCATCTTAATGAATATAAAAATTACAGCCTGCAGATATTGTTTGTGATGAATATTCGTCCAACATTATTATGTGGCGGTAATATTGTACTCTCATGACAACGCGCTTTAATATTTCATGTGTCATCAAAAATAAAAAAAAACTTAAAAAAGAATATAATGGAATATACTGCACATAATATGACATAGTTATCTCTGAGAAAATTACGCGAACAAAATTTCGAGATAATATACGGATATGATAGCAAATGCGAATATTCTGAAAGAATATTATTCTTTTTGTTAAGAAATTTCCAAGAATTCATGAAAAAAAGCTACATTTTTATATGGAACAACTCTGTAACTTTAAAGTGCTGCTAATCATTTTTAATAAAAAAATAAGAACTGAAGGAAAAATCTTGATAAAAGTATGTTTGTTATAAAAGTATACAAATATCTATTGAATTAATGGATTGATTAAATTCTGTGAATAAAAAGTATATATTCGAGAAGTAATAATAATTTAAAGTAATACTGTCTAAAGTAACATTGTCTAATTTTAAACAATTGAAACTTCATAAATATATAAAACAATAAACTTAAATTCTTTCTAGAAAAAGAAAAGAATAACTTGCTCAGTCATCCTTTTCTTTCTCAAGATGTAAAGAATAATAAAATATTTATTGTAAACCTACATTAGAGAGAATTATCTACATCTCTCAATAGTGAATATCTCGTCAAACATGAAGTATCTTGTAATAAATAACACAATCTGTCAAATTTGTATTTTTTCTCGTTTAAAAACGTATGTAATACGTATTTGCGAGTAGTCATAAATTCATCGTTCTGAGCAAAGGTATTATAGATTTCGATGATTTTTCTTCCAATATTCCAAAGTACGAATGAATAGTATCATATTATTATAAAGATTATGCGTTTCGCAGATTTCTTCCGTATCCAGATCCATTCTTGGAATGCCAACGTTTCGTGAACCTTGCATTTCATCAGAGCGAGGAGCAGCCTGATGAAGTTTTAGGCTGCTCCTCGCCCTGATGAAATGAACTGCAAGATTCACGAAATGTTGGCATTCCAAGAATGGATCTGGACACAGAAAAAATCCGCGAAACGTATAATCTTTATATAGAAAAGACCCGTAGAAGTCTCAAGAATATTAGTATCATCATATTATTCTGCAAGAACGGAAAAGAACTATCAATAAGTGACATTGAAAGCTGCATGCTGAAGATATATTCAGAGGTATTCTCGTTACTTAGAAAGAACGAAGACTTGAAAGAATATCCATGCGACGAAATATGAAAGACATCGATATAATACCCATATATACTCGAAAACGGAAAAAGAGATAAACGAGTAAGTATTACAAAGATTAAGAGAAAAGTATCAGAAAACAGGAAAGAGCACTATCGTTGAAGCTATGCCTGGTATTGCAAGATCAGGATTGAATCTCAAGATGAGGATTGAATTACATGAGCATTCATTCGTATGTACGCAAGCGTGCACGTATGTAGGTATATATTTATATGTAGTGTGCCATGTCACTGACAGCTACTAAGAAGAGAGATGCAGGTGAGCAAGAAAATGATATGAGATGATTACAAAATAACAAGAGGAAGGAGGTAAGAGATGATGCAGCGGACGATAAAAGGAGTTCTACTGTTCTCCTATAAACTTCGTTGTTCATAATCACTGTATTATGCTGCTGCTGCTGCTGCTGCTGCTGCTACCTCTGTTCCTATTGTTGTTGTTGCTGCTGCTACTACTGCCATTGCACGGAAATATAATAGATTACGATCTCAGCACGCGATTAGGAAGTTTAGCGCGCATGTATACGCGACTCCATAAAGGCTGCATTTTCAAGATGAATTTGTAAGATTAAATCTGTTCGATAATGCATATATAAATATCATTATAATGTGATATTGGAATGTTAAGATTGTTATACCGTGCCAGCACATATAGTGCCCAATAATATCCGATTCAAGGTGATGATGTGCAAATTGAACATAATTATGACAAATAAATCAACATAGATTCACTATTCACATCATGTGTTTAAATTTCACGTAATCACAGCAGCGTAAGTATATGAGCCTTGTGTGCATTTAGCCGACGGCATATACATATATACACATATAAATGTATACGTGAAGAAGCTGGTGCATATTGTTGCATCGCTTCGTAGTCTTATCGTTAGTCGATCGGCACAGACAGTATGGCGCTATTTGTACCGATACAGATTATCTGTATTTTTATATAAATTTAATAGCCAATTTGCGAGAATAAGTTTATATAAATTCACATGGTATCATTTCATTAAAACCATATAAGTGTCTAAAATTGTAAATTTCATTAATTTTTAATTAAAGTTTTATTAAAATATGCATATGAAATTTTCCATAAAATTTAAGAAGAATACTATTTTTACTAATATGCATACATTTTTTTCTTAATACATTGAAAAACATTTTTGTAAAGATCAAATAAAAAATCATTTTTGAAAAATGTTGAAAAATAATTAATGTAAAGATATGTACACAATAAAATTTTTATAATGTTCGTCAATTGTAATGTGAAGATATAGTGAAACGTCGTATCTTGAATATTTTTTTCTATATTTTGTAAAAAACTGCAAGCATGACAATTAAGGATGTATGGATGGACGTCATTTTTACATATTGTTAATATTTTATACTTTTAAACAAACTCTATATATATATATATATATATATATATATATATAT
>NW_012130080.1:159320-164152 GCF_000143395.1 Atta cephalotes | reverse complement strand
GTGTGTGTGTGTGTGTGTGTGTGTGTGTGTGTGTGTGTGTGTGTGTGTGTGTGTGTGTGTGTGTGTGTGTGTGTGTGTGTGTGTGTGTGTGTGTGTGTGTGTGTGTATACACACATACACATGCTCGAAATTAGTCGAAAGGTACAGAGATGTGTAAGGTACAGTCAAGAGAAGGCGGTAGATATTATCGTAAGAAGATACCTCGAAATGATTACTGTCAAACATTTTATCAGCTAAGACGGTTCGGGTAAGCCGCTATAAACCCATATCTTTTGAGATTTATGCGCTTCTTTGTATCATCCGCCCATCTTCTTCTTCAAGAATATACTGCCAAGTTACGAGGTATTCATGAGCGGAAATGTACTTTACTCTTTGATGAAATCGAACCATTTATTAGTAACGTGATGTAATACATCATGCTACGTTTTTTCATTTTTATGTGATATACATTAATATACTTGTTTTTATAAATCCATATATGCATATCTCATATATATATATATATATATATATATATATATAAAATTTGATGCATACTTCATATTTACTTCGCCATTACTTTGCCGGGCCGGGGCACGTATCGAGCCATAACATTTGAAGGACAGAGAGATCGAAACTTAATTAAACGGCATTATATACATATTGTTTTCATTAATTTCAATATAATTCTCAGCATTGAAGTTAAAAAATGATGTTTCGTATATTAGAAATGTGAAGGTTTTGATTGTCGTATGTGTAAAAAAAAATGTATTCTGAACTGTATCTAAAGTTTTAAAGGTACAGACTTTCCGATAAGACTTGCATAAATACATAGTGTTACATAGGTCGTACGTTAAATTGCGTTCATTGAGCTTTACGTAATTCTCATGCGATGCTCAAGAACGACGAATTGAATTTCCGCTCTGCCAGAATAGCAGTAGCTTTGACCGCCCTTCAATTGCAATGGGAATTCGCGACTTGTATAATGTTCGTAAACGAGACACGTCCGTTTCGTTATATCTCGTATATAAATGATATATTCGCGGGTTATGGTGCATGAATGGACATTACTGTTTAAAAATAAAAACTTGTGTCTCATTGTGGACACGGTTATTGAGTTAACTGTGTAAAAAGATCTCGAATGTAATTGTAAGCTTTATAATTTTATGAACGTAGATTGTCGTTTAAAGCAGGAAAGCGTGGATCGAGTTATTATACAGTTATTATACAAAAAGCAAAAGTGAACGAAATAATTTTTTATGAATAAAATATTACATTTTAATTACGAGGACAAGGAGAATTCTGATTCATAAAATAATCTACAAATTTCCATCACTGCTGGCAATTTCTGTCTCTTCCGCATTCTTTTATTTAATTTCTATCATCATTAAATGCACAAATTATTATGAAAGAGTCAAATTCTGAAATGACAAAGCGGTAATAAAGATGCCGCCTATTTTACCTCAGAAATGCATTTCGTGTAATAACGAAAAAAGTTTTTATTTATTGCCTGTGAATTTAAGTTAACGCGAAACACAAGTACTACTGGTAAAGTCAGAAGTGCGAAAGAAGAAAGTCAATGATGCGGTAATCAAATTCAAATGTTTTGCTATTCAACTGCGTAATAATAATTATTACCGAATAACAGTGCCGTTGTATATAAATATAGTGCGTGACATAGGAATTGATATTATCGACATGTTATTAACGTGAATTGAAAACCGCGAAGAGAAGTTGCGCGTTCGACATGCTTTCGGAAATTGTTTGGTCGACCAGAACATGATGGTCGTCATTACCGACGCATACATTTATTGGGGCTCAAATCCCTGTTGATGACGAATTAATCGCCGTCTCGGACTGCCGTTTCATATCGACAATTGCCATCGCGGTTTCGACATACATACTACAAACACTAATGATACGAACATAATCGTGGATCCTAATTCATCAACAAATCATCAGCTTGAAAACTCATTATGCATGCGAACACACATATGAAGAACGTATACGATGACACATACGTGAATGTCATTTGTGTGTGTGTGTGTGTGTGTGTGTGTGTGTGTGTGTGTGTATTGTATATATACATATATAACGGTCGGAATGATTGAAAACCCTTGAAAACATTATTCTATACGATCTATGTACATCGATTTATAACTGTGATTGATACATTTAGTGTAGATTGAATCTCTTTATCGTTCCGTTGCACGTGTCATTGCACTTATTGAACAGCGACTAAGAAGGAAAAAATAAATAAATCAGATGCACAATTGTCTTCAAACGAAGTTAGCAGAGCATCACTCTATCAGCATATCATTAGAGAGAATCAAAACTCAATTGTTTATGTGGTAACTATCTAGAATAAAATCGGCTTCATTACAAGCATATCGGATGTGTATCGAAAGTATTTAATGAAAAAGAAAAATAAGATAAGAATAATTTTTCGCTCATAGAAACGGTCAGCTACGACTTACAAACCATTTTCCTTCGTTTTTCTGTGCTTCTTGCAAATTGTCGTTAGTCGTTCGTCGTAGAAAAACCATTTATTGTGTAATTTACCGCAATAGAAGTTAAATTCTTTTACGAATTCACGAATTTTAATAAGAATTTAGATTACGCAGGAGCACGTTACAGGAATCTGAATGTAAGGAATACCGAATATGCGCGCGCACGCGCGATTACATATATGTCTATCATAAGCGGTATGGCATTCGCGAAGCGATAGCTATCATAATCAGTCTTTTGACTCTTGAAAAAAAACTAATTTTTTACCCAATCTATGCAAACACGCCTCTTTCTTCCGATTTTACATTATTCTAACAAAAATATTATCTTTCCTTCTAGTCAACAAAACTATTAATTATTAATGTTACTATTAATTATTATTATCATCTTTTAGCAAGATTCTTATGGTATATTTTTTCTTTTCTACGTTTTACACGGTTAGTTAGTGATGTTAAATTCGCCACGACGGAAGTTGCATGTCTCGGTTACTTGACTTTGCTAATGTCGATCATTGTAAAATGTTCGATTAGGTATTGATGGGATTGTACATTATATCTAATCTTGTGTGTCATTAACTTCAAAAGCATTCGCAAATTTTATCTTTTATATTCAAGCTTTCTTAAAAAGTACATAAAGTATAATAAATACATTTTGTAAATTTCTATGCTATATTAAGCAGCAGCGTTCTTATGCATGTTATATCAAGAAATTCCTTATGTTTTAGTTTTTTTTCTTTACTTAACAAAAAATTATACTATATTAACCTGTATAAAAAGTATCACATTGTCCAATACATAATTACCGATATTTGATTATACCAGTTTCAGGTATTCATTTATAATTTCTCTGAATATACATGACTTATCGATTTTATAAGGAAAATTATGTTGACAGTTTTATAAAATAAAGACAGTTATATAAAACTTAAACGTTTGAATCTTTTTCTCTGCTGAGAGAACATAAACATTATTGTGCACAGATATATCCATATTTCTATAACACTTTGACGGAATTAAAAATACATCATTTGAAATATTATTAAATATATTATCGATTAGACGTCCGATAATTTTTCCAACATAAAAAAATTTGACCGGGCATGAATGGTGAACAAAAGTAACTCACGCAAAATATGGCCGGCATATAATAATAATATCAGTCAAATCATTTGCATACATTGAAAGCGATGACATAACATGCTATGGGTGTGCAACATGACAATCACACCCGCTGTAGCAGACGTAATCAATAATTCATTCTCTCTCTCAGCTAGCTACTGAGTCACGTACGAGTATCAAATATATGTTAGCCAAATATTGATTATCACTATTAAACTTGATTCATCATGAACTATATGTTCCTAAAAGAAAAGGAATTTTTCATAAATTTTATAAAATGTACGCAATAATATTTTTTCTTTGGATCAATGATTTATGTTGTAAATAAAAGTTTAGGAGTTTATAAAAATTTGGGAACCTAAAATACTCTCTCTCTCTCTCTCTCTCTCTCTCTCTCTTCGCCATATACACATACATATAATAAATAATCTCTTAAATTCGAAATTGCGCTATTTTAATTTAATTGCTATATATGATACTTTCTTTCATAGAGCAAGCTATTTACATGAAGTATTAACTGTTTTAATAAACTTTTAATAAACGAAAATAGATAAACTGGATAAAGAATCATCATGAATCAAGTTTTTCTCTATGTCAGAATAATGACGCAAGAACGTTGAACTTATAGTTCTTATATGCTCCAATTAATGAGAGTGTAAAAGTAGCTGAGAAGCTTACATGATTACGTCATGCGAAACGCTCATGGTACATACAAAAAAGGCAGTGAGACGTAAGCAGTAAGGAAATCGTAACATTGGATTTGCTACAGACCTTACGGTCTTTACTATGCAGTTTGGCCAATTTACTTATTAATTATGTTTTTGTGTGTGCCATGTGTGTGTGCTTGATCTAGTCTTTTACTTGTATAAAGTATACATAGAGTTTTACTCGTATAAAGTATACATAGGTATAAATATGTATATGTTATCGTTTGTGTGAATGTCGAAAATTCTCCATGTGTTAGGGCTGATGTCACGAATAGTCGGCGCGACTGTAAAAGAACTACCAAACAAAGCGGATGCTGTGTGGGTGGTCCACCGTACACCAAAATTGACTGTAGTATTTTATATGATATATATGTGTGTGTGTGTGTGTGTGTGTGTGTGGTGTGTGTGTGTGTGTGTGTGCGTGTGCGTGCGTGTGTGTGCGTGCGTGCGTGCGTGTGTGTGTGTGTGTGTGTGTGTCGTGTGTGTGGTGGGAGGGGGTGGCGGTGGCGCGCGCGCGCGC
>NW_012130080.1:151763-157279 GCF_000143395.1 Atta cephalotes | reverse complement strand
TACACACACACACACACACACACACACACACACGCGCGCGCGTATGTATTATATATATATATATATATATATATATATATATATATAAAATATGTACATTACCTACAAGCTCTTCTCCGCGCTTCGATAGCTCGTTATCGCGCATTCGTGAAATAATAGCCATTTTAATATAATGAAATCGGCGATTTATTGAGCAATTATTTGCTTGGTATTGCGTGGGCATACGATACCAGCTTCTGTCCGTTTAGATAGGAACCACATCCCGGACGTCAGTATGATAGCATCTCTTCCCCCGCATTTCCTCGTACTTATTATTACGCATCCTCATCCAAAACTAATGAAATTGCGCGGCCTTTGCATCGAAGCTAACACGCTATAAGTATAAGATACAGAACTTTTTTTCTCATTGCGCATGATATAGAACATCATTTATTTATATTATTATTTAATATTGATAATCATATGAAATAATATTATAAGAAAAGAAAATTATACGATAAAAATAGTACATAGTATATACTACATAGTATATATACTATGTATCTACTATCTCTTTAGCGTATTTATCAATTCATAAAATTGTCGTTTTTTTTTTAGTCAAGGCAATTTTCCATGCTTAATATTTCTTATAAATTTATACAATTTTCAGTTCAAGCTATCAATGCGCCGATTATTTGTTGGTTTTAAAACACAATCCTAAATCGATCAAGCAAGAATAATAATATTACAAATTAAATTAACAAGCAATTTAATAATATTGTGCTGCTAATAAACATCTTAGAAAGATGTTAATGATTTGATGCTATTATATTTAATGCTATATCTAGAAAGCTGTAAATAATTTATTGCGAAAAATTTTATCTCAGCCGGATTTCGGACCCAGATAAAAATATTAGTTTTTATTTATTTACTAACACGCGTACATCTATGATCTGTTTGATAAAAGGAATTAAAAGTTTTATGTTTCGGATGATAATGTCAGCGCAGACTCTCTAAAGGCTATGTTCGGAAACCACTCGAGTAGTCCTATGTATCATTTTGTTTTTGTTTAACATTCAGTGAACAACAAGGCTAAAATAATAGGACTCTCGGATAGGGTTTCCGAACGTAGCCTGAACGCGAAAGAATTCAAAAAGGGCGAGAGCAAAGAAATGGTTAGTGCAGAAGCATCTAGCTATGCGTTTTGAAACAGCGGGAAACGGCTACAGATTTGGTCGATTCGACAGTGAATTCGCCAATACACTACCTACCACTACTAATTCGAATTCCACTCAATTAGCTCATAGTAGAGACGAAGGGATTGCCAATAGTTTTTAGTCGCATTTAAATCTTCTTTTTGTTTCGATTTTCATTCGATTCAAAGATATTCGAAAGTCGCCTGATGTACTGAAAAACAAATTGCAGAAAATCTACCATTTTGTCATTACATTTATTCATAATAATCATTATATCATATTTTGCTATAGCAGATTTCAACTTCTTTCGCAGTAGATAGAATGTAATTGCAATGCTAATTAGCAAGAAGTAATGGCAGCGTCGTTTCTCGCAACATCATTCATGAGATTCAGATCTTTTTTTAAACATCTCAGGGCAACACATATTTGCCGCATAACGGGTGAAAAATATTGGGTTATATAAGGCTCGCTCTCTTCGCGAAACGCGAAACTGTGAAGCTAGACCAATATATATGACAAAACTTAGACGCTTTGGTTTTCTACGAAGAGGCTATTCGATGCAGGTCACCTGAAGATGGTGGCTCTGAGGCAATTTGTTCTTCTTCTCCACCCAGACTTCCACGAACCATGACCAAAGAGCTCATTTTTCTCGTATTCGTACCGGCGTGAAACTGGTCATTCTTTCGAAGACAGTGAACAATGTTATCCGCAATTCTGTGTAGTTGCTTTCTTTACGCTTTACACAAGGTCACATTAGAAGGAAAGGAAAGTATATATTTTAATACAAAGAGTATTACATATGACAGCATAATATAATTATACCGTTTCCAATAAATTTTAAAAAATATTAATCAATTTTCTTCATTTTTATTTCTGATGATAACATCTTGATCATTAACTATATTTTTATTCTAAAAATAAATATTTTTAATAAAAAAATAATTATTTTTACGCAATAAATCCTGCGGTTAGCTTTTACATATCTTTTCCTTCTTTTATCTGTTCTTATTAATTAATATTTAAAGCTTTTGTTGTTTATCTGTCGGTTTTTACTGTAAGATTTTTCATTTTGAAAAAACTAAATACATATTTTAATTTTTAATGTGCATATTATGTGCATGAGATAATCAGAAACTGGCCTAATATCCAATCTCGCTGTTTGTAATTACATGATCAATTCAACAGACAACACTAATAAATTGTACAAGTTATCCATATCTGACTCGATTTCATCAGTTTATTATTCAATTTGTTCATTCTATTATTGTCAATAAAGCAAAATATAGAAAATCGTAATCATGATGTAATATTTTGTAGATAAGTACTTGCTTTTTTACAACTACCATGAGATGGCTATTAATTTCCATACTATTAAGTTCATACTATTATAGTTTTATATTTATATTTTACAAGACTGTATTTAGTCTAAATTTTTTTGTTACAATGTTTTGTTTACAATCAAAGAGAGCAAACTCTTTATGTAAGGTAAAACCAAAGTCAACTTTTTGCTATTTTTGTTATTCCAAAGTATGAAAACAGAAATAGAATTTTAAGTAAGAATATTCAAGCCTACAATGGTCGAAGCTAAGAAATAGAATTTTACATTATAATAGAATTTCAAGATTTAATTATGCATCTGTCAATATAATTTGCATTGTGACTTCAGATATGTACAATTTAACAATGCCAAATATTGGAGCATATGTTTGCATGATGATTAGTTTCGTTATATCCGCTATGAATTTTTGCTCCTCGAGCGAAATCATTTACACATAAAATTTTTAAGCATTACTATTCCCGTCGAAATGCGACTTTTTCTTCTTAGATTTACTTAGAAGTAGAAATTATATTTGAGATGATATTTTAAAAGATGCAAGGAGAAAGGAAAGATAGATGAAAATATAATGGGAAAGGGTTTTATTAGGTAAAGTAGGATTGGATAACATCACTATAGGAAAAAATGATAAAAAAAAATATATATATATATATATATACGGTAGGACAGACATGGTCGGTTTTGTATTGGCGACACAGAATATCTATTTTTTTGTCTTGTTCTACGAACAAGAGAGTTTTTTTCATCTTATTCTCCTTTTTCTCGAATTAAAGATAAACGGCATTTCACGCAATGTTCATAAATTACAACATCATCCATGATAATTTAACTTGCAAACATGAATTATATTTACAATTAGTTATCTTTATCAAACTAATTAATAAATTATTGAATATATATGATCATACTGGAACAAATCATCTAGGAAAGAAATGAAGGTGATTGCAAAGTATATTCGACAAACAATACGACATTTAAATGCATCGATATAACATTAAAATAACAAATGTTTAATATTAAAACAACAAAAGTAATGAACGCATTAAAACTATTTAGTGTTAGGGAATTAGTATAAATTCTATTACTTAATGTATGCTCATATAATACGATTTGATGGATCTCAATCCAGATGATGGAGATTACGATCACTTTGCAATCAAAATTCAAGAAGTTTACTATTGACTCGTGAAGAAATACCTACACAATCAATTCTTATTTTTCTAATTTGGCTTAATGACGAACCGCGCGCGATCTTTTGGCTTGTTACGATCATTATGAGATTAGGTACGCGTTTCGTGCGCTACATGATTAATTACGACTGCCGTGACCGGGCCAGCACCCGGCTCGTAAGTCAAGACCACTTTCTCACCAGCGCGTGAACTTTGCACCTGCGGCTAAAGTAAGAGCCGAACTCTCTATAGCTCTCTCGAGAGTACTGTTATCGTGCCTGAATGAACTCGTATCCGCGGAAATTCACTATCGCGAATGCGTAAGGCGCGAACTAATGACGCACAAGTACAATCGCGTGTGCACATCTCACATGTGTGCATATATATTATATTTCATTAATGAGAAATTAAACAATTACAATTAAATATGATTCATTGTCAGAGAAAATTCATTCTATATAATTCACTATTAAATTATATATTTATATATTAAAATATTTTTTCTTAAATTTTCCATATGTTTTCTTTTATATTAGAAGATGAACTAAATGAATCGTCTATTTATATTTTAACATTAAATTAAATTAACTTTTCTCATTTCAAATTGGATAAATAAAGATTTGAAAAAGCTTATTTATACAATATTTATAATATGTTGTAAATTTATTTTATTTCAAAATTCTCTAATTTTTTAATATAAACTATATTGATTACTGATTTTAGTTTATATTAAAAAATTAGAGAATTCAGAAATAAAATAAACTTATTATAAATATTATAGATAAGTTTCCCTTTTTCAAATCTTTATTTATGCAATTAATTTTAAAATTTTATTACTAATTTATAAATATTAATATCATAATTAATAATATCAACTTTTGTCATATTTATTTCATTAATTTATCGGAAAACATTGATCAGTTTATCTCAATCAGTTAGTACCGAGACAGAGACGTAAATTTTATTTTTGTTATTGCCGATTATCCTTCAAAAAGAAAATATGCGATAAAATTTTATTTAATATGACATCTTTTATTTGTTTGATGTTTTCTCGTGTGTTTGTCGGCTTTCAATTAATTATACTATGTGATGAAATGTTGCAACAGAACACTATATATATAGATATCTTGGCCATGATTGCATTAGGAGATTGATACACTCGGGACATAATCCCATCTCGATATTGACCTTCGATTACGCTCTTGGGAGGCAATCTTGTAGGATTCCTAATGCGATTATATCACGAAGGGATTACGCTTGCATCAAGCAAGTGGTATCTCGAACACAAGTGCCGCTTCTATTGTTACCAAAAGGATTTACTACCAGTAGTAGACTCAATATAGAATTGCAAATAAGCAATTGTAGTATCTGATTTTAATTATTCTTGTGCGAATATGATATAAATCGAATATAAAAGTATAAACTAGTTATAAATTTGTTTTCAGTTGAATAGTGAAGGAATTTAGGTTACTAAAAAAAATTTTTTTTTCTTTAAAAGAATATCAACCCTGATTGTTTTTTAAAAGTCACATTATAAAAATTATTACTAATTATTATTTAATAATTATTTAATAAAAACAAGTGAAAAAATTAATTAAGATCCAACGCGGATGTCTGTGCATAAAAAATGTTCATTATATTATTAAAAAATTAATAACTAAGTAGACTTTAATTAATGTTTTCGATCCTTTTCAACGTAAATTAAAACAAATATAAAATTAATCATATATAAAAATTATACATATAAATATAAATATAAAAAGAAGTAGAAAAGTCTATAAATGTTTTTCCACATCTTTTTATTCGATTTATTCTTGGAGTCGTATATATACATAC
>NW_012130080.1:142678-147500 GCF_000143395.1 Atta cephalotes | reverse complement strand
TATATATATATATATATATATATATATATATATACATATATATATATATATATATATATATATTCACATATTTAACTTTGCTTTTTGTCGTTTTTCAAAAAATAATGCATTAATCATCAACATATGTTAAATTGAACATATGTTAAATTAATTAGTGACACAATTTGTATTAGTCAAATAATATGCGTGAAGGTCAAATGTTAAACAGTCTCCCTCTACGATTCACTCCTGTGCAAAAACATTTTACGTTGTAAGTACATTTATGGTAAATTTTATCTATAACGTGTCCAATACATTATCACAGTTATCATTGTCGGAATAAGTTACAATGTATTATAATATATAAACATGTATCGAAATATTATATCTATTAAAAAAAATTGTGACATAATATAACTATATATATTAATAATTATTATTTATCATATATATTCGAATCTTAGTTATGCAATGTTTTGCTGCAGATACGTCATAAATCAAAGTAATAGATATTATAGCTATAGTATTATGTTATTTATTGCGATATAATACTCCAACGATGTATCACGTATAATTATATATATCACACATTTTCACGTATGGAACTCTTGTCGGATATATTTTGCGATGAATAATCCGCATAAATCCAAATGAAAATAACTTTGTAGAGACAGTTGTTCGATAGTTGGAACGACAAGTTTATGAGAAATTTATTCCATAATAAATTTTATACGCGAGCGGTAGATTCAAATCGCGATCCTTGAATCAAAAGTTTAAGAGCGAGATGTTCTCAAGTGCATATCATTAACAGATCATTATATGTAAGCATAATGAATTGATAATTAATTGATCCGATGTTCGATCCTTTCACCAAAGATACTAATTGACTTATGAATATCTATGATTACCGAATTAGTAGCGTATTGCAGTTTGTAATCTCGGATTGAAAATTGATTTTATTCAAAATTATCTCATTCTCACAGTATTCGATTCTTAAAAAAATATTCTATTTAAATTAGTATTTTTGAAAAATATTTGTGATTCTCTCTCATCAATATTCTCTCTCCAATAAATCTTCCAATAAATTCATATACCTATATTCGAATAAATACAACAATTAATAGATGCAATTACGTTTTTATGGTTATTTTATTCTTATTAATCATTTTACTTTATTTTACTTAATTATGCAAAGTTCCATATATATATTTCCATTTTTACATAAAATTAACTTTAATTTATATATTTATTATATTATAGATATTTTCTCATTTTCTTCCTTATTATAAATTTTTCGTAAATAATATTTTAATTGGCACTATTGAACATTTCGATCAATAGAAACTAAAAGATTTGCGTGGTAAAATTTTTAATATTTTACAAAAATACAAGTTATATGAAGGGCAAAAAGAAGGGGCACTTCAATTATTATGTCGGGGCGCATATACCGCGTCCCAAGTCGATGCATACTGCACCCTAACGATAAATCGTGAACGGCCATTATTAATAATAATCGATAAACCAATTACAATATTATTGGATTGCCGCTATCTACAGGTCGGCTGCGTAAAAGACGATTACGTTCTCTAGCTATAATCTGATATATAGAAACGCTCGAGGCTCGATCCTTTTGCGTGAGCAAAATACTTTTTTAACAGCACTGCAAGTATCATCCTTGCGATTACGGACTAATTAATCCGATTGTTCAATCAGAGAGATGCGCCTTATGCCTGGATTCCATGGATTCCCTTATGTTCCATAAGCACGTCTTATTAGTCTTTTCGGATATATTTTTACTTCATATTCTTCATCTCAAAACATATATTTTTTATAGTGCCCTGCCTACAACATTAGCAGTCAGCATTTTTACACTACTATTATCTTTTTTCTCTTTAATTTATTTTAAATAAAAATAAAAATAAAATTTTAAATACGTTTATTATAAATTGTAATTTAAGCATAAAAGTGCATGCATATTCATCTTATTAAATTCATTAGATTAAAAAAAAAGAAAATTAGATTTAAACAAATATTGATAGAAAAAAGTAAAAAGTTACACACTATATACGGACAATCTATTTGTAGTTTTCAACAGATGGAATGTTTATATACTTATCACGATATATACTTATATATCGTGAAATAGTATGCAATTTCGACCGCAATTTAATTAGACATTAAAATCTGCGTATACTTGAAGAGATATATGAGTAAGTTTAAGGAATGCAATCGTGGGAAGTCTTTTTGAAGAAGGGTTAAAATACGAATGCACAATTTGGTCTCGATTTGCATATGGACTCAAGATTTCAAATCTCAATTGATACACTGAAAATATAATATAGCGATTAAATATTTTATAGTAGTCGCAACTATGCGATTAACTTAACACAAAAATTGACGATGAATATTGTTTCTATATAATTCGTTGAAATTTTGATACGATAAGCAACAGATTTTAGTGTTTTACTATGGTTCTTTTCTTATACATCTTGAGATGATCGTTTAATTTTTAAAAAAAGATCATAATTGATATAACGATTTGATGCATAATTATGTTAGTTAAGTTATTTAAAATTATTCTTGCATTTATATTTTTCGTCATCAATTCACATATTTTTAACTTAACCAAATAATCTCAAAACTAATTTTATTAACATTCTCAGAAGGCCATGAGAGAATTTCATAACTAAACATTCTGCAAACTATATATTGCAATATGAAACTTGATATCAACAAAGCTATTTCTACAATATTGAGAATGGAAGAAATTATTTTCGTAAATACAGAAGCCTTTTCGAAATTTCGAACTTGAATAGTTTAATTATCGAGCATTAGTAATTATATTAGAGCTGTGTTATTGGCACTTGCAATTAAGATATTTTCCGATTGAACTATTTCCGCATGACAAATATTTAAAAGATGAAAAATTAAAAAATGTTGTTAAATCAATCAACACTATTACATTGTGGAAAAATATGCTACAGACATCGCTGTGTGTTATACATTTAGTGTGCTAAAAACTAACTTAAGCGATATCTATTTCTATATCTAGTTGCATGTTTCATTCCATGAAATGACTTTAGCTAACATACTTTCTTGCAATTGCCACCAATTATAATAATTTCAATCTTAAATCATGATTCATACAACTTCTTACATTTAATTTACATACAATTTGTTTTCAAGAAAAGTATGTCACACAAATTGTCTTTTTATATTATATTATAGATAATATAATTATAGATAATATAATTTATAGATAATATAACTTTCTCTCGATATTAAAACATAATTATACTAAAAAATAATTATAACTAAAAAAAATCATTCAATTACCCTCTTTTTTTCTATATTTTTTACTGTCACATTTTTGTAAACCAAATTTTAATTGTTCTATTATTCCATTGATATACAATATAATAATTCGAAATTGTCAATTAAATAAAAATGCAGAAGATAAACGTGATGTTTATGTACATTGAAATAAACAACAATTTTCAATACTTTTATAATGAACAATTTTCGAGAACATTGTTCGAGTTGAGATTGTGCCTTTAATCTTTTAATTCTTTATTGTTTGTAATTCAATTGACTGATGAAAACTAAATAATGCATCATATATTGTGTATCTTTTAAATATTAGACTATTTTTAAATTTATTCGTTTTGACATTTTAATAAAGCAGTTTTATAATTTGACCTAATATTTGCTTTTGTACATACTGATCTGTCTATCACATTTATTGTTTTACATTAGAATCTTGAGTTTGAAATTTAACTATTGTTCGGGTTTTTCTGCTTATAATAATGCAAAATAATCGTTATATATATTATATATTATGATTGATTTTAAAGACGGTGCCATGTGGTACATAAATGCTTGTAATTATTGTCGTGTAAAATTGAAAGAAATATCGATAAAATCAATAAATTACTTTTCACGAAAATATTAGACTAGTCCGCTGATAACAGACCCCTGCATATCGCTTACCTATTCTGTATAGTGAATCACCGGCAGTTCCGAGCATCGCATCGTTTCCAAACCTGAATGGCGACCACTTGAAGAACTTATGCAATGAGGCGTTTTGCCAACGCAAAAACATATTCATTCAAGATTTTCGCCATGACTGACATTGCACTTGCTCCCAAATTTATGTTTCTATTTTTTGCACTAGCTTTCTTGTTGCTAATTATAAATTGTTGTTGATTATTATGTTAATCAAGATTTTTCCTACTATTAATACAAAATAAAATTATAATTTACCATTAATTTTCATTGCAATTAATGGCGATAATAAAATGGTTTGTTTCTATTATAAATTAATAATTGAAATTTACTTACTTATATAGTAAAATAAGTATTGTTTTATTAATATATATGTAGATTTTGTGCCAACTATAAAGTATAAAATTTTTATAAATCCCAAATAAATTACATTGCTGTCTTATTATTTGATGCTCATTCGAATTATGAGTATTCAATTTACGTAATGTCATATGTTAATGGTGTCTTGAGTTCACTATTTTATTGATGTAAGAAACTATGGAATCAATAAAACTTACTCCTATTTATTCTTATTCCTTATCTCTACGAGTAATAAAGCCTATTACTACAGCATGAAAGCCTATGTAAGGTTAAAATCTATTGTACTAATAATTACATATATATGTATACTAATATACAGCATAATGTACATTTATTTTAATACTTTTTTTATGTAAAAAGATAAATTTTATTTTGCACTATAAACATGCATTAATGTTTCATTTCTCCTCTCATACACATTGGCGTGTGCGCGCGCATTATTTACGCACCTACTCAGCGTCCTAATATATATATATAT
>NW_012130080.1:137083-139304 GCF_000143395.1 Atta cephalotes | reverse complement strand
TGTGTGTGTGTGTGTGTGTGTGTGTGTGTGTGTGTGTGTGTGTGTGTGTATATGTCCGTCAAATTATTGAGACATTTTAAACAAAGAATAAATAAGTGTAAACCGATAACGTAATAACACAAAAGAACAACATGTCTTCAAGATCACAGCAGTTACACTTGCTTCTCTGTATTTTTCTCTCTGCTTTTCGTAATAATTCATCAAAAAAATAACTATGATGCGCATACGAATCTTTAGTTTTTATTATATTATTGAAGTGCTATCAATAAACTCGCAGAAAAATTGCTATTATAATAGACCTATCATTATTTGTGTCGAACATGAGGTCAGACAGCGACAATATATATGACAATTATTAAGAAGGAGGCGTGTTGAGTTCGATGTTCATGGTTCATCGACTGACCTCTCGCATCGGGAGAGAGAGGCCCATTTCTCCGAACCATTTAATTAACTCTTCACCACGCAATCTCACGGAACATTCTACGATCATCAAATTTCATATACGACCGTTGTATCTCGATCTCAATAATAACGATCTTTAAAACTGATTGTTCATGAACGACATATGCATTGCTCAAAACAATACATTTATTGTAATAATTTATATAAATCTTATTGTATATAAAGTAAATTATAAAGTTTCTTTTCGTTTATTTATATAGTACATACAGTCAAGTAATGCAGCAAACATGCAGTAGTTTTACGTATGCATAAATAATGTATAAACATAATTATTTAATAATGAATTTTGAAAAATAGTGAGTATATTTTTTAAGAAGTACATTAATGAAATTCTGAGAGTATTTGGATGGGAAATTAATTACAAGTTTTTACAATTATAAATTTAGATATTAAGTTTAACACAAAGATTACATAAAAGATTACAATTACACTTTTCTATGAGAAATAATTTAATTCTGGAATCAAATCTGACAAATTAATGGATTGGAAAGTACATTTTTAAAATATGTTTCACGTACGATGCACATGAGCTGTTTTCATTTTTGAGCGATTAAAATGTCTCAAAATGTGGCAAACCACAACTACTATTATTATCTACGAAGCTTAACTATACGTAGATGGTTCTCTAGAGCCGAAGAACTGCAGGTGAACAAGGGAGCACTTAGCGCGAAATGTTTCCTTCGCACTTACGTTCTCACGGCAGGCCACATCTTTTTCGTGACCCTGTCTGTGACCCTCATAATACCTATATACTCTTTCGATGCATGATGCAGCGCAGCATGGAACAAGGAAACGCGAGTATAACGTAATAATGTATTTCTCTTAATCTTGTTTCAGTATCATATAAAATTAAGGCACGGAAGGCATCGCCGACAACATGGCGAAAGTTATCTACCTAGTAGCTTCGTATCAGACACAGATGAGCCCGAGAGAGGCAATTGGGGACCATGGTCGACACCCAGTTCCTGTTCGCGCTCTTGCGGTGGCGGGGTCGCCCATCAAACTAGACAATGTCTCGATATCGAGTAAGTTATTATACTTGCCAAACTTTTATACATTCATGTCTATCTGCTACTACTCAATTTGTATTAGAATGTCGCGCGCTCGTCCTGATAAGTGATGTTCAGAGTAATGTTCAAATAAAATGTGTTGAAGATGAACTAGGCATGTATGAGAAAAACGAATACTTTAATGTCTTGTGTTGAATTATTGTAGAAAACGGAAATGATAGTACTTGTCATGAGTGTGAAATATTTCGAAATATTAATTTTTTTTACCGTTTTTATAACATTTTTTAGTGAGAAATTCTCTGTGCAATGTAGGAAACTTCAATAAGCAAATATAAATATCCTGCAATTCTAACTAGATATAAATATCGTACAAAAATTTATTATCAATATATGATGATCTGCTATGTTTTATAATTGCTCTCACTGAAATTCATAAAGCATATACAAAAAAATTTTCAAGGCTACTTTAAAGATTGTTCTTCGTTAAATTTATCCAAAAGAAGCCATCTCGTTGAGTTTCTCGCTATCTTTAGAATTTACTACAATGGTATGCTCAATCCGAGAATTGAGATTGAATTAAAAGCGAATACAAACTTGCAAAGAATTTAATCAAATCTCGATGTAATATTGTGTAAGCAGCGAATTAAATAAACTGCTCAAAACATTGATAAATGTTGCATACTACTCGTATAATTTACAGTACAATTATACCGTGTATAATTTACAAATTTTAATATATAATATTTTAA
>NW_012130080.1:126349-132614 GCF_000143395.1 Atta cephalotes | reverse complement strand
GTGTGTGTACATATATATATAGTACATATATGTATAATTCATATTGCATTATTTTATAATCATCAAAGATCTAGCTTCGACCGTTATAAACCTTTAATTCCTATTTCTTTTGTTCTTGATTTTCTTATAATATTTATTACTTGATAAATATACAATTGTATACATAAAAAAGTAACAAAAGTAATAAAAAGTTTGAGCTAATACTCTTACTTTAACTTCAGACTCGATCATTTATCACACAGTAACACATTTATTTTATAATGTTGCAGTGATAATGGTCATGACAAGTGTATTGGTGCATCCAGAAGATTTTTCTCGTGTAATATTCAAGTGAGTACGAAAAATTATTATAATTAGCACGACTCATAATTATTTTATTCGCGTTAAACTTATTCGTTTGATGCGAGTGATTGCGTTGTCTTTCGCAACGTGCTAATATCAGCCAGAAATTGTAAAAAGATTCCATAATGGGAATCACCGTGGGCTATGCGAGTCGAGACAAGTATAATTCAGAACTTGATTAATTGCCTTGTAACTGCGAATGATTTATGCGATGTACTTTAATAGATCGAATAGTCTGACAGTCTATCAAAAGACCTTGGGGCAGACGCATGATGTGCGTTTCAATTATTACTCTCATCTACAAACAAATTAAAATCATTGAATCGAAATTTACACTCTGATTCCTTTCTTTCGATTCTTATGATTGTCGTTATATCACATAATGATCCATCTATATGGAAAATTATGATTAATCTGCAATTTATTTGTGATCGCTGATCTCAATGAATAATTGATTCCATCAGTTCTTCTACCACGTTTTCTTAAAACATAACATCCTGCCTGCTTTCAGTCTTTCAGATATGGCTCAACTAATGACACGCCAATTTTTAATCATATAATTTACGTCATTATTTAATTCGGCCCTCTTAACCAATTGCAATGTCATTAATCTTTACCTACACGTCCACGCATGTGCGCGCACACCTATACGCACCTGCACATCACTATATTAAAAATATAATCTATTTAAGTTCAAATATGATATAAAAAATAAATATGGTATTATTAAACACTGCAAGTTTTACAACTTATAATTGCATTTTCTTGAGTTTTTATTTATGTGGATAGTTATGAAAAATTACGATTAATTGCAATTAAAATCTAATGGCGTTTTGCCTTTTCTTCATGATTCATCAAACTATTGAATGGTAAAAAACAAGCAAAAAATAAAATAGAAAATTATCAAGATAAAAATTATAAAAAAATATATGCCGCTGTTACGCAATTATGAGATTGAACTAAGATAATATTATGTAAATATTATATTTCTGAAACTGATACAAGAATCTATCATTTTGTATCCTGAATTGACAGATTGAGTTTAATGGAATGCAAACGTAAATTATACATTACTATTAAAATATTTCGAAATTTATTGCATAATATTAAATAATGTTAAATAATAATTAATAAATAATATATTATTATTTATTAATTATTATTTATTAATTATTATTTATTAATTAAATAATACTGTTATTAACGAAATAATACTGTTTGACTTTTCAGAAAAAAAAGTTTCACTTTTCTTTTGTTAAATTGATCTGACAGGATATGGTATTTTTTGCTGATTTGAAATCTGTTAAACTTATATGAAAAACTTATATGAAAAAAGCAGAATTTTTGAATAACATATATTTAAAAACTTCTCTACTTATGTCTGTCCTGGTTATTGTTATACGTAAATCATGTAAATGAATTTAAAGAGAATAATATTAAATTTAACATGATTTTTTTTTACTCATGGTAAAAAGACTTTAAACAAAATTTAATTAATTTAATTAAGAAAAATACTCCATACGACGAATTGTTAGCAAATTACAAAATTTTTAAAAAAAGATATGTCAGTTACAAAAATTGGAGCTCGTAGGATAAATATATATACTTCATTTTTAGAATCAACATAAAATATACATGAATCAATTAAAATGATTCATTTAGCAAAATCAGTGTCGGTCAGTGTAGTTGATAAATATTATTAAAAATTCTATAATAATTAGCTTTTTATTTGAAATGTATTTTATATTTTTAACATAAAATTAATTAACTACATAAATCTATTTAAAACAACACACACAAACGGTATTTTCTTTGATTTCTTATAATTCCCTTTTTCTCCCTTACTATATTAACTTTTATAACTTTGATGACAAAAAACAAATTGGATAACGTATTTTTATAAGAAAAAAAACAATACTAATAAAAATAAATATTAATATTATGATTTGATAAAGTATTATGTAATCTAACCTAACCTAATATAAGCATATCATCTAATAACGAAACTGCATCCGAATGCATATTGTGTCAGCGTTTTTTCTGTGTTGTATGCGTTTTATATGTTTTTGTGACGGACTACAGAAGATTCACGAACGGAAGTCTATTATATGTGGCATTGACTCGCGAAGTATTAACTTTGTTAGAGCTAGATGCTAACTAGAACACAAATAGCAAGGTACATCGCTATACAAGTTCTATAATTGAGAGAGCGATGTTATTTATTTCCTGGAACAACAGTAGTTGCATTGTCTTCTTGTTATAAAAAATTATAATTATATTTATTATAGATAAATTATTTAAAAATAATTTCTCTATGAAATATTATCTATATATGTAAGACATATAAACAGATAAACATACAATTAACGTAAATTTGTAACATATAGTAATAATATATATATATATATGTAATGTTTTTGCCATCGTTTTTATAAGTTATTTCTCTCTTGTATGTTATCCTTGTCTATTTAGGATTCCGCTCTATTACATCTTTGTAATAAATCTTTTTCAAAAAGAATTACACGGGGTAAGCCGACAATCTGGATAGAGTCGAATATTTCATAAACAAACCATTTTTAAGAAAAATGTAAAAGCTTTAACAATGCATTAAGTGACGAAACTTATTTAACCTTAAGTATAGGGGAGACAACCGGGAACAAAAGTAATATTTCTATTTTAAAGTGTTATAACAATCAAAATATATTTACATTAAGAAAGTATGTATCTTTAAATGTAGAATTTATTTAGCAAAATTTTCTTTGGTTTAATTTTTTTATGTAATTAGACAAAAGTTATGTTTGTTTCAAAACTATGAGGAATTTTGTTATAATTGACCGTACCCCCCCATCTTAATCCCCCGAAACGATTGTAACAATAGAGAGGGATAATTGTATCACATTTGCCAGAGATACACAACTACATAAGTCATATTCTTTCTTGCAACTGCATGAATAGATAATTAGTCCTTTATAACCTTTTTAAATATCTGTTTGTATAAAGATTTTTTAAATATAATTTTTCTTTTAATCGGTTTTGCGTTTTCTTATCAGCGGCATTCTACAAAGAAAATTACAAATAATATCGTACAAAACAATACTAAAATAAAATCAAATAAGTCTTAGAATAATTGTAACGTTACAACTGACCCAAGGTATCGATGTCACTATTGTCCTCTAATAATTTTTATGAAATTTATAGTAAATTTTTTAAATTAAAACCTAATCTAACCTAAATAAAAATCAACTCAAATGTGCAAATCATCAACATAGATAATCGTTAAAACATATTAAGATAATACATTATATCTTATAAAGAACAAAAAAAATTTTAGATTTTGTGCATACAATAAAACTTACTTGATGCATGAAAAAAGTAATTTCTGTTCTTGTACTCATGCACATTTCGTGTGAACCAGCATGTAACGAACAATTCATTGCCGATCTGTCTACAGAATTGTATCATGCAATCGCATACACATATCTATTATAGTTCAAGAAATATTAACAATTGTTACTATTGTTACTATTGTATTGTAACTATTGTATTGCTACTATTGTGCCTTGTTGTTGTATTTTTATCCTCCACGTGTGGAGGAGCTCTCAAGTATAGGTATGGGTTCTCCCCCACGTATATGGAGGAGTTCTCAAGGTCAACTTTAAAATTTTTAATGAAAACCTTTACTGTTTATTCATATTATTCTTGTAACTGACATTCAGATTTTTTCAAAGTATTACAATAAAACTCTTTTTGATTAAATTTTGTTCGAGATGACGAAGTTCAGGTACCAGCATTAGCGTTATCCAAAGTATCCGACTGACGGTTGGTACAAAACCTATACCGAATATTGTTCGTGGACATAATATAACCTTGATAACATTTGTCAAAGTCAAGATCATTGTTTTACGTTAAAAATGAAAATGAGGAGAACAATTTTTAATGATCTTTATTTTGATCGGATACCTTGAATATGAATAATGTTAATAATGGCGATATCTGAACTTTGTCAATTCGAAAAAGATTAAATCTAAAGGAGTTTCATTGTAGTACTTTGAAAGCTCTCAATGTCAGTTACAAAAATATTGAATAAAAAGTGGCAGCTTACATTAAAAATTTTTAAATTGACCTTGAGAGCTTCTTCATACTCAAATAAGTCTTGCTGTTTGATGCATTATTCAAACCTTACAACTTCGTAGGTATATATAAAATGTTTTTCTCAAAAATGTTTTATTTAAAGAAATATTCAACTGTATCTAAATTTTTGGCCTATCTTGTAGTGCATCAGTTTTCTGATGTAGTGCGAGAGTTATCAATAATTATTATTATAATACATTTTGCATGTATTATTGGCTATGTACTTTCAATTCTTAAAAAAATTTTTTAATAACAAGTCGTTTTAATGGCATAAAAAAATTTTGTTTAATGTAAAACTTTTAAAACATAATTATTTTAAAAGAATTACGATTCTTATTAATGAACTGAAATTATGTCATGACATAATAATGATAATTCTACAAATTCTATGCT
This sequence comes from Atta cephalotes, assembly GCF_000143395.1. Lineage (NCBI taxonomy): Eukaryota > Metazoa > Arthropoda > Insecta > Hymenoptera > Formicidae > Atta > Atta cephalotes. The sequence goes on along the minus strand of NW_012130080.1, from coordinate 127,748 downwards.
ATTGCTATATTTTTACTAGTGTTTTATTTCGTTCACAAGAAATCTCATACCATAAATTTTACGCTGTATCCGTGCGTGGTACCGGTCCCATCGGAGTATCTTTTCTTCGCTTTTGCTAAGATTCCACTCGATTTATCGATGTTACTTACCTCACAGAGGCTGCTCTCCAATGTGAAGCACATCTATTTCTAGTTCATTTTATTTTTACGGGGCGTTCATGAAATAGCACAACACATACATATTTATTTCATAATATTAAACAAGGGTAAAATATGTAAATCTATCAGTCTCATCACTCAAGTTACCAAAAAGAGTTAGCAATTAATTTAGATATGATGTAAAAATTAATCAAAAATAATTCGTAAATAATTTTTAATCAAAATTGATAAAGGTACGATAAAAAAGTGAAGTTATAAAATTGCTTGTTAAATGTATCAAGTTTGATAAATACTTCTTTTTTATTCTTACTACTGTAATAATATTAAGCAAATGATGTATCTCATGAGATAAGATATTCAAGAAATCAAATTAAAAGAAACCGTTAGTTAAAAAATAGAGATATTACAAAGATCTTTCTACCTATAAGTAACATTTTTCTTCGGTCCTTTTATACAGTAATGAGATTTCCCTCAACAACGATACTCAAACATGTGTATATTTAAAAACTCGACATTCATCACTAATATATATTTTGAATTCGAGGTTATCAAAACTGAAAATGATAAAGTGGAGTGGATGCGATAGAAAAGAATTTACACGATTTACTTTTGCAATAATTTTAAGCTTTCAAGCATTCATTTTACTTTCTTTTTATTACACATTTGTAAATTAATAATTATATTTGCATTATACAATTTTTATTTTTATTCACGCTAAAAGCTGATCGCAGCAAACATTATCTTCCTTGCAAAAGTGTTATTTTTATTTAGTCCGTTTTTTAAATTGCTGCATTGATTGATATTTAATGTAAAACACAAAAGTGCAAAAAAATTTTTTCGATATAATTATCACAAAATATTGCAAAATGTTGATAGAAAAGATTAACAAATATTATTCATTTACTTACTTAAATTATCATTTTTTATTACAGAAAGAAAATTAATAATTTCTTCGTAAAAGAATTCGCATTTTTGATAATTAAATTACAATAGAATCATTTTAATTTGATTTGTTGTCTGCTCGATACTACAGACTCTCTCAAGTAATTTAAATTAAAATTTGATCTGTGCGTCAATAATTTTATCCTGCTGAATTGAAAAATCTACAATTATACTTCTTTTTGCAGGAATGCCTTGGCGAATCGACAGATTTTCGTGCGGAACAGTGTGCGGAGTTTAACAATGTACCCTTCGAAGGAGTTTATTACGAGTAGGTCTCTTTTATTCTCTCTCTCTCTCTC
>NW_012130080.1:121329-126329 GCF_000143395.1 Atta cephalotes | reverse complement strand
CTCTTTCACTTTTATTTTTTCATCGTAAATTGTTTAAACTTATTGAGAATATATGTATTAGGTGGGAAAAAAGTTCGTGGCGTTTTTCCCATTAGATGGCATTAAAAAACCGCCACGAACTTTTTCCTATATCTAATATTAGTGGAACGTCTATTTCAATACTTGTAAAAAGGATAATCCTACACAGATTAAAATTTCAGTTTAAAAGCTTTCTAAAAAAAAAGAGAAAATCGCTGTTTTTGAAAAGATGATTTAAAAATAAGTGGTTACCTTCATAATAAACAAGAATAGTAGAATTTATACAAAGAAATATTTTTATAAAGGGCGAAAACATAATTAAGGTTAGAAACGGGACTGTATGTATGTTCATATATAAATAAATTAATTAAATAAAAAGCATCAATTTACGACGTTCAACGAAATTATCTATGTGCTTGTTATCAGATAGCAGTGCTCCAAAAAACTGAAATACTGCTTATCCATATTTAGATCATTGTTCATTGAACCTTTTCTTCTATTACTATACTTTTTCTTCTTTATCCGTCAAGTAGTTGAAAAGGATTTGAAAGTTTTTACCAAAAATCTATATTATGATTATATAAATGTTATTATTCATTAACATAAAATAAAATGATAAATCTTTTATTTGCCGTAATGAATTTTTTTCTACTTTCCGATGCAAAGCATATCGTTTGTTAAACAGAAGAATTAAATAATAATTCATAAGTAGAGATGCTTCGGAAAATATCCAATATCTTCTATTATCCGGTACTTTTTTTTATTATCCGGTCGAATGTCATTAATTCCGGAAACATATTATATATATCCGATTGAAATTTTATATTGTTTGCGTTATTGATGCAAAATTTTATTCTTTTTAGCTAAATCTCTTAAACAGTTTATGATTTTTCACAAGTATGATAGTTCATGCCGATAATCGAAATAGATTGTCACTGAAAAATGCTGAAATGTTATTGTCTATTACGAAAAATTTATTAATATTGAAATTTATTAATATTAATTTGATTACTAAATAATATTGAAACTATTACAAACAATCTTGTTCAATTATTATCGCTATTTTCCCCTTGCTTTCCTTTTTTTTTTTTTTTTAAGTAATTTGGGAGAATTTGTAGTGAGGAAGAGGGGAATGGCTATTCGGAAAATATCCGATATTTAACCAGATAACCTGCCCTACCGGATATCCGATATTTGGTATGACATTCTTTTCGGATATCCGACATCCAGTATCCAATAATTTTGATCTGATGCATCTCTATAGTTCATTGTATCCGATAATATAAATGGGCCCGATATAATTATTGATTTTTATTTACATGTTATCATATTTGTTTCCTATAGTTGGATTCCGTACATCGGAAGTCCAAATAAATGCGAACTAAATTGCATGCCACGAGGAGAGCGATTTTTCTACAGACATAAAGTCGCTGTGATCGACGGCACTCCTTGTGAATCCGAAAAGAATGATGTTTGCGTCGAAGGCAAATGCATGGTGAGTTATATTTAATTATTAATTATAAATTTAATAATTGCGTAAAAGATTAGACAAGTAGACAATTTTATTTTATTATCGAATAATATTGGCTTATGTTAAATAATAAACTTGTGATAAAGCGTATATGTTGTGTATTATAATTAAAGGAAATATAAGAGCGAAAATAGAGCTGTATTGAGATAGAATTTATTATAAAATTGTTTTAAATAGCACGTCGGATGCGATATGATGTTGGGCAGTGATGTCAAGGAAGATGCGTGTAGAGAATGTGGTGGCGATGGTTCAGATTGCAATACCGTTACCGGCTTATTTGACACAGACGATCTTCAAGTGGGTAAGTTATTTTCGTTGATTATAATATTTACTAATATTAGTAATTTCTAACAAGCAATTAAAATTATTTCTGTATAATTAATGTATATTTGTATATTTTAATTAATTTTCTTTTACTTTTATAAACTTGCAATTCTATTATTTACATATTTGCAATTCTATTATTTTTAATCTATTTCTCTGCATCACTAATAGAGAAATATTACATTTCCAGGATATATCGATATTTTACTTATTCCCGAAGGTGCGACAAATATCATTATCAAAGAAAATTATCCATCCAACAATTATTTAGGTGAGTTTAAATGAAATGAAAACTTGTATAAATATCAAACGGTAAGACATATATACATATTTAATATTAATAATTTAATATCAATAAATATAATATCAATAAGTTGTTTAATAATATAATTGCTCATTCCAAGTAATCTTGAAACTTGTTAATTAGCCATACGCAACACAACTGGGCATTACTATTTAAATGGCAATTGGAGGATAGATTTTCCACGCAGCTTGCGCTTTTCTGGTACGATCTTTCATTACGCTAGAGATCCTCAAGGATTTGCAGCACCCGATACCATCACGGCTTTGGGACCTACAAATGAACCGATTTACGTTGTGGTCGGTATATTGATATCGATTTTCTTTTGCTGCTAGTGAAATGTTCAGAATGTATTAATGAGAAATTATTTTCCTTTCGCAGTTGCTGTACCAAGATCGTAACGTGGGGGTGCATTACGAGTACAGCATACCTAAGAAGTTTTCGGCGCGTACCGATCCGGATAGTTACACTTGGGTAACCGATGAATTTTCAAGTTGCAGTGTTAGTTGCGGTGGAGGTATTATAAGATCATAATTTTAATATGCACGTGATTAAAAGTGTAGGTTCTAAATCATTTCATATTTTCTTATTATTAGGAAACGATGCTTTCATACAATACGCACAAATATTTGGAAGACCTGTTGATAATAGTAAAAAATTGTTTTGATTGGCCTTTAGCAAATTATTTTTATAATATCAAAATAGTAATAAATTTGTCGAAACATTGTAATTAGATACGATTGCAATAAAATTGCAAATCTCTCGTTTTCAAAATCAAAATTTAAAAGCAAATCCGCTAATTAAAATAATAATTACAGTTGTATTTCAACAAGAGCAAATATGTTTCGTTTATTTTTCAAGGTTATCAATCGAGAAAGGTAGCTTGTGTACGGAGGCGTGACAATCAACCAGTGGATGAGAATTTATGCGATCCGCAGTTGGAACCGACTGATACTCAAAGCTGTAGCGAAGAACCATGTCCTCCTATTTGGGTAGAAGGCTCATGGTCAATTTGTACCAAACATTGCGGCGAGGGAGGCGAGCAGACTAGAGAGATAAAATGTGAACAAATCATCTCAGGTGGAATAGCTTCCGTGGTGGATGATTCTCAATGTTTGGAAAAAGTGGGACCTAAAGGGCTTACTAAGCAAGAATGCAACAAAGACGTAGATTGTCCACAGTGGCACGAAGGGCCCTGGAAGCCTGTAAGTTACATTATCATGAAGTATTAAATTACGATTTGACAAAAGAAATCTATTTTCTTCTAGTGCGATCATATATGCGGACCTGGTAAGCAAATGAGAACAGTTACGTGTTACAAGAAGGTCGATGGCAAGATTCAAGTGTTGGAAAATGGAGCGTGTGAAGCGGAAATGCCTGAAAATGAAAAGATTTGCGAGCTGAGACCTTGCGCTGGTCTCGATTGGGTTACCTCGGAATGGAGCGGAGTAAGTTCTCTGAACCCGCGAATAACTTTTTATTAAATGAAAAAAATTACCGAAATTACTTCTTTATGGTTCTCAAAGTTTTGAACAAACTGATATAATTGAAAATCTTATCTTGATAGTGCGAGGAGAAATGTGATCTCATCAAAGAAACCAGAACAGCCCATTGCGCTACTCAAGATGGCACAGTTCATCCAGATAATTTGTGTGATCCAGATAAGAAGCCAGAATTGGAAAGAGACTGTGATAAAGCTAAAAATTGCGATTTTCAGTGGTTCACCTCGCAATGGAGCGAAGTAAGTAAATAAATATTTTCTTGCACGTTTACCTTAAAATAAAAAGATATATACATACCAAATTGGCTAAATTGCTAATTACATTAATAATATCCTTTGAATTAAACATTCTTATATTCCTTTTAATTAACCTTTACAGAACGGGAATGTCATTATAATGGTGCTGAAATAGTGCCATATTTTGAGGCAAGAAATAATTACATATTATGAATTATACATCTTACTAAAGGAAAAGCTATGAAATTTTAAACAGATTCCTGTCCTTTAAAGGTTAAATATATAATAATAAAATTTATTTTCTTGGTATTTTTCATCTTTATTACATATTTTCATAGTGTTCGGCAAAATGTGGATACGGCGTTCAAATGCGCAAAGTGTTTTGTGGCACTTTTAGCAACGATATTGTAAAGAAAGTTTCAGACGAGAATTGTGATCCCAAAAAAAAATTTGAAAATATTAAAAATTGCACTGCTGAAGAACCATGTAAAGGCGAATGGTTCGCAGGGCCTTGGAGCAAGGTTTGCTTTAATTTTTAATTATTTCCGCGACAACATGTAACATTCTTATTTTCACGATTAATTGATACTGCTTTGTTTAAATTTATTATTAGTTTTAAAGCTTGATTATAATTCAGATTTATTATAATTTTTCAAAATCAACGATGTCATAATATATTGCAGTGTTCGAAGCCATGTGATGGTGGCGACATGACTCGTAAAGTAATTTGTATGAAGGACAACAAAACCGTACCTGTGAATCAGTGTAACGCCGACAATATCATATTCTCTACTGAAAAATGCAATGATCAACCTTGTGAAGAAGGTAAAAATTAAACTTAAGTTTAAACTTTACATTTTTTAATAAAACAGTTAAATAGTAATATTTAACATAGATAAAATAAATAATTTTTATACAAAAAGGAAATATTTTTAAAAATAATAATATAGTTAAAAAGATTTATATCAATAACTTTAAAAAGTAAATTAATTTAATTAACTTATTGTTTAAAATTGTAAAATTTATTCATTCCGTAGTATACAATATATATATATATATATATATATATATATATATATATATATATA
>NW_012130080.1:116249-117874 GCF_000143395.1 Atta cephalotes | reverse complement strand
TTATTATACACACACACATATATATATATATATATATATATATATATATATGTGTATAATAATATATTATGCACATTTTCGAATGTTTTAAATAATGAGTATACGTTATGTGGTAAGGTTGTGAGGAAGAAATCACTTCTGAAACGGAGATATATGAAATAACAACACAAGCTGTTTCACTCGAAGATTGTGCAAATACTACTTATGGTTGCTGTCCTGATGGTATTACCATTGCAACTGGTATCAATTTTGATGGTTGCGGTGTCATTAATATCGAAAATTGCAGCGCGTCCTACTTTGGATGTTGTTCTGATGGAGTTTCCGCGGGTTAGTTACATAATATGTAATAATAAATTAATTAACACAAATTGTAAGAATTATTCATAGATTTGTTGAATCGGAAAAGATGTTAACATTACCTGTTAATATATTGGAATATAATATCATTAACTGTGAAATAATATTTTATAATGTTTTGTATGTGTGCGTACGTGCGTACGTGCGCGCGCGCGCGCGCGTGTGTGTGTGTGTGTGTGTGTGTGTATGTGTGTATATTATTGATGGTTCCATCATTGTGTGTTATTAATTGATCAAATAGATAATCGAAACAAATTGGTTAATCATTCTAAACTCAGTGTATATACCTCCATCGTCTGTGATTGTTTCCACAGCTCTCGGATCGGACAACTATGGTTGTCGCATGCCGTGTCATGACAGTATTTACGGATGCTGCGAAGATGGAATAACGCCAGCACATGGACCGAACAACGAAGGTTGCTGCTTATCGACACCATACAAGTGCTGTCCGGATAACAGTCTGCCAGCTCGTGGGCTAAACTTCTACGGCTGTGGCTGTCAATACACGAGATTCGGTTGTTGCCCGGATAATTCGACGGTAGCGCGTGGACTAAACAACGAGGGTTGTGGTTGTCTATACACGCCTTATGGTTGTTGCCCGAATCGATTTACTCCCGCCAGCGGACGCAATTTCGAGGGATGCCCGTGTTACACTTATCAATTTGGATGTTGTCCCGACGGTATTACTATCGCTAAGGGCTCTCATGGTCAAGGTAACTCCATGATCAACATACAAATATGGTATATACAATATATAATATACAATTCAAATGTTGAGAGTAATTCAAGCATAAGAGGAGTAGAAAATTACACACATTTTGTACGTATTTCGTTTAACGCATTGTATAACATTTACAGGTTGTGGATGCGAGAATACGAAATATAAATGTTGTTCAGATGGTAGAACACCTGCTAAAGGACCAAATTTTGCGGGCTGTACCTGCGACGCATCGCAATATGGATGTTGTCCTGACGGAATTGAGGAAGCTCAAGGAGAGAACTTTGAAGGTTGTATCACAATACCTTCGATGCCTGGTGTCGCATGTGGTTTGAAAAAAGACAGAGGCTCTTGTCGAGATTTTACGGTCAAGTGGTTTTATGATACCGACTACGGTGGTTGTTCAAGATTTTGGTATGGAGGTTGCGAGGGTAACGAAAATCGATTCAAAACACAGGAAGAATGTAAAGAAGTTTGCGTTCAACCAAAAGGAAAAGGTAACTCTAAATATAATATTTTACACATAATATGTAATATACATATAATTAAT
>NW_012130080.1:112233-116229 GCF_000143395.1 Atta cephalotes | reverse complement strand
ATATATATATATATATATATATATATATATATACACGTGAACAACATTAAATGATATCGCTTTATTGACAAATCTAAATTATCTTATTTAGAAAATAAATTCTATCATCGATATTGTCTATTTACTTTGAAAATCTCTCAAATGTTGTTGTCATTTTCATCATTACAGATCATAAAATATATTAACATTTGCTTCATTATAACGCAAGTTACGCGATTTATTATGACGTAAACCTTTTCATTATAGGCTACGAGCATAAAATATAGAATATGCCTAGAACAGCAGGCGTGAAAATAATGAGGTTCGTGGTATTAAATTCAAATATCTCAGTACTTATTCTAAAGGGCGACACGAACCACCTGCCATAAAATATCACTTATTCTCTGTAGCAAGGAAAATTAAATTTTCGATGTTCTTTCGAAACTAGTTAATGATAAATAGAATGCACGCATAGAATCATCCAATGTTACAAGTTTTCATGTGCATACTTTTAAAAACCTCGTGTTAAGAATTTAAATGTTAAGGATTTTTCTGTAAATTTGTTATTTTGGTGAACGCAGGCGTGATACTAATCGACGAGAAGCCAGATGAAACGATAGACTCGAAGGAGGAAGAGTGTGAGGAAGAAGAGGAAGAAGAACAATATGCTATTGAATTCAATCTTCCTGGGGGAGTAAGCAAAACTGGATCATACTTAATCAAATATTAAGACTGAGTTACTTCTTAACTTCATTTCTTATTATTTTACCGTTTCAAAGAATCGTCAGATTCGCAATATTCAAATAAATCTTTCCTTACACGTGGAACAATTTGGTAACGCGGAACTCTATCGATTTTACATCTCGCCAAGAAGAATTAGATAGTTGTAACATTGAAGCGCCTTTTCTCATTTCAGAAAATTACAATGGGCAAATTAATAGAGCAAATAGAAGCAACAACTCCGAATTTATTATTTACCGGAAGTGACACTTACGACATTATGTTTAGTGATTCTACGAGAGGCGATATATCACTTTCCGAATTGGGTAGCGGCGAAGGTAGTGGTGACGATAATTTTACCATGTTTGATACTAGCTTATTCACCGGCAGCACTATCGATATTGGTTCTACCGTTGTCAAAGAGAACGAAAGTTCAGTTAGTGGAATTACGACGGAAGGCAAAACCGGCACAACTGAATTCGAAACAGACGTAAATGAATCATCGGACATCACCGAAGGAACTGACGTAACGCTTGAAGGATCCGGTACCAGCTTTGAAGGATCCGGTACATCCACAGATGAATTTACTCAAGAAACTCAAGTCTCAGTATCAGAATTCGATAGTATGTTTCTCACATTATATCGTATTATATTATATTATATTATAGATATTAGTATATTTCCAAAATTGATATATTAATTTATTATAGTCTTTGAAATACTTATTATCCAAATTGATGTATGTAAATCACATCGTTAAATCATAATGTTGAATATATCATTTATAAAATCATTATTGTCTTATGTGCATATATTTGTTAATTTTATGTTGAATCAGGGACAACTGAACAATCAACAGATTATTCCGTTACCATGACCAGCGAATTGACTAGCAATGTAGATATCGAATCAACTGTTAGTAAAAATTCAGAAACAACAATCGAATCCAGTGATACGACAACCGATTCAGATGATATAACAAGCAATACAAATGAATCAGCTGATACCGATATCACTATCACTTCAACAGAAACTACTGAATTCACTGAAACAACAGATATAACAGATACAACAGATACAACAGATACAACAGATACAACAGATATAGCCGATACTGAAACGACCGATCCGACAGAGAGTGAAACAACAGCAACTACTGAATCTACAGACACAACCGAGTCTACGCAATCTCCACCAAGTACATTTTCAGAATTATCTTCATCAGAAACGGAGAGTACAACAGAGACAATAGAAACAACTGCAAGCGGGATTATCACATCTGGTAAGTATATTAAAAATAGTAATAGTTTATAACCTGAATTTAATATCGTAATATAGAGATCGATATAATTAAAATATTGTATTTTATTATTTTCAATTTGTTATTTAAATTTAAATAATGTACATTCATAATCTTTCAAATGTATAAACAAAACAAAAAGATAAATATAATAGGCTAATGAGAGAGTCAGCAACGATAAACGGCGCAATTATTTAGTGAACAATCAATAATCAGATGTTGGATTGATGTCTTTTTTATTTTGAACCTTTCGATTTTCTTTGGAATCCTCCTCAGCAAAAATGATACAATTACAATTAGCTCACATGTCCATAATGTTTAAGTCACTCGCAAATTGACAAAGATGCAACGTTATTAATCATCACGGAACATGAAGCATTGCATTGAAGCTTTGTTGAACATGTTAAAATTTAAAAAGTAGAATTGTTAAAATCAAATATAAAAATCACACATTTTTAGAACACATATCCATGTACGACGATGTGTCACAATCTTTCAAATGTATTTTATGAGATTTTTAATATCTTTATACATAAAAATGCTTGAGAGGAAACGCGTATAGATATTTTTTACATAAGCGAAAAATTAAATTTAGCAAGTCAAAAGTAGCAAATTATAAATTAATTATACTTTGCAGAAACAGCGATGACAATGATTTCTCAACAAACAACAGAATTGAAAATACAAGGAGAGTACGATTTCGGTTCGGAGGAACAGATGCGGAGTACTGATGCCATAACTACGGTATCAAGTCAAACAGACGAGAGTTACACTACAACAGTTAACACTAGTACAGAAAACACTATTGTTTTTGGGATGACTTCATCGGATGAGACTGAAACAACTGGTAGCGAAATAACCGAATCGAGAGAGACAACTGAGTTCAGCACTAGCACGGAATCAGCTGAGATAACAGAATCCGGACTAACGACTGAATTTAATGATGTTACGACTTCAAGCACAATTGTCGAATCGGACGCAACAGAATCTAGTGAGGCTACCATCACAGTTTCTACGGAAACGGAAATTACGGAGGCTACCGAGTCAATTATGACGACTAAATCAAGCGAGACAACTGAATCGTTAATTACAACATCGTCTTTTGAAGAGACAACAGTATCTGGCGAAATCATTGTGACAGAAATTACGTCCTCCACAATCAGTGAAGAAATCGATCTTACCGAAAAAACTCATAGTAAGTAAGTCTCAAATAGTATAAAAGAAATGTTTCTTTTTTATATTAATATCAACATAATTTCAGTCACAGAGGTATGGACAACCAGCTTTCCAGATACAACGGCGCACAAACGGCAATGCAAACCAAAGAAGAGCTGCAAGAAAACACCATTCGGATGTTGCTACGACAATATCACTGCTGCTCAGGGACCATTTGGTCATGGTTGTCCGATGCCGCAAACATGCAACGAGACACGATATGGTTGCTGTTCCGATGGCGTATCACCAGTCGTTGGTCCCAAGAACAAGGGTTGTCCAGCTTCACGTTGTAATGAATCACTTTTTGGTTGTTGTCCCGATGGTGTTACTACAGCGCAAGGAAACGATTACGAAGGATGCAAGAGACCATGTAAAGAAACAGAGTTAGTATTTATTTTTATAAAGTAAATTCTTCAATGTATTATCATAGTTTTATAATTAATTGTTTATCCGTTTAACCGCGTAGATTTGGATGTTGTCCAGATAACGAGACTGCAGCTAGTGGAAAAGATTATTTGGGATGTTGTAATGTAACTGAATTTGGTTGTTGCCCAGATGATATTAAAGTCGCTTCTGGTCCTAACAACGAAGGTATATATTTTGCTATTTTGCCTTTGTATCGTAAATTATATCCCATGCCTTATATGTAAGAATATATTACAACATGTAATTTGTATGCCTTATTTAGATATTTCTGAAATTGGACCAATTAGTTATATTGGACCATGTATTTATTATACACACACACATATATATATATATATATATATATATATATATAT
>NW_012130080.1:103426-107795 GCF_000143395.1 Atta cephalotes | reverse complement strand
AGAGAGAGAGAGAGACAGTTAAATTGTTATCATCACTCTTATATAGAGAAGTACACTTTTAAAAATACTTTTGTGTTAAACTTAGTCATCTCCCTATGAATTTGTCCGTAAATAAATAAGTATATTATGTGTGTATGTATGTAACATTGCAGTTGTTAAATCCGGTCGTTGCCCAAAAGTATCCAACAGCACAAGATGTGAACAAGAATGTGTTACGGATGCGGACTGTCCTGGAGAATGGAAATGCTGTAACAGTGGTTGCGGCACCTCCTGTCTGGAATCTGCACCGGAAGAAGTTTCGACGACAACATCACGGCCTACCGTTATCCCACTACAATATGGTGGTGAACCTGCAATGATTCAACAACCCGAAGAACCTCATGTCAGGGTGCAAGAAGGTGGCTATGTTACATTGAAATGCATCGCACTAGGAACTCCCAAACCAATCATTACATGGAGAAAGGATACTACATTGGTAAATTATGTTACTATGTATTTCGAATGCGCGAAACAAATAGTTAATATTCAAGAAAAATATGACAAATACATAATTGAAACAACTAATTCTCATAATCTTCTGAAGAATTTTTTGTGAATATTGGTTTTAGATTGGGCCTTCAGAGAAAAGACGGCGTATACTACTCGATGGATCTCTTCAGATCATTAATTTATATACTTACGATAGAGGTACTTATGTATGTACCGCTGATAATGGTTTAGGGCCACCGGTAAGGGCGGAGTATCAATTAGATGTCACAGGTACATAGAAAATCCATTTATTTCACAAAGTGAATTTTGCTCAATATTAACTTTCGGTAGACTATCATTGATCAACCATGGCATTTTGGTATACTACTTTTGTTATAAATGTCTTATGAAATGCATTCGAATATTAGAATAACATAAATTTTTCCATTTTCATTTAATACTAATATCAAATACGTTTACTAAGATATCGATTGTGGATTTACGTTTTAGAGAAATGCACTTTGGATTGGCATGAAATGAAATGAATTTAATAATGTCATATGTACTAGTTATAAATTGGATATCAATATTTGTGATTTTCGTGGTGATGGTGCAATTAACATCTTTCTAAGCATCGTGCATGCCTTTTTTCTTACATTCTTTAGAACCAAATGAACTTCCCGTCGCTATCATCGGAGAGCCCAATACTCGTATAACGGTGACGATGAACTCGCCGATAACTTTGCATTGTTATGCCATGGGATGGCCGAGGCCATTTGTCACTTGGTGGCGTGGCGACCAAATGTTACCTCTATTTTCGGACAATTACGAGCAAGACACTGATTATACTCTCTTGATACGCTCGGTAACTCTAACTAGCCTCGGTATTTACACTTGCCAGGCGTTTAATGGCATCGGTACACCGGCCTCTTGGTCGACAACCTTGCAAGCAGTCGGACCTGTCTACAATGTTAAATCTGAACACGAAGAGTACACCAAATATCTTGTCCAACCACCGAAGAGACCCACTACCGAAAAACCACAATATCCTTACAGACCTACCAGAACGCAGTCTCCAGAACATCAAACTTACGCTCCCGTCTATTCCTCGAAACCACCTCACATTCCTCGTGTTGTTCCTCTTGAAATCACTACCACTGAGTCCAGTAGCGCCAAGTTCAAAGGTGAGGCTAAGTGATGGCTGATACTTATCAGCGTCCAGCTACATTATACCAACAATTGTGATTAAATTAATTTGTTGCTGTAGACTTCTTCCGTAAAGACTTCACGTGCATGGATGAAAGACTTATTTTTCATTGTATCTTTCACATAAAGTTTCTCCAAAATGTCCTACTCCGCACTACTGTTGACAATAATTATGATATGTAATTGAATTTGTCTTGATTAATTTCTTTTCCTGCATGCACGCCTAATATGAAAATTTACATCGCATTGTATTATAAGGTTGAAGCTGCGTTAAGACAACTCTTGCTTATTGGCTATTCTATATGTATTCTAAGAATTTAATATGATTAACAATGTATCTCTCTATCATTACAAGGAAATGAAAACGATCGATGTAAGTGTATTCCCAAAGGAAGACTTTATACATTTTCTTATCTATGGAGAGAACATAATTTTTTAATATTTATTTAATAAAGTTTTTACCGCTTCGAGAATATTAATAAATCTTATTTTTCAATCACACAGTGCCGGTCAAAGTCAATGTGTCGGCAGGACAATCACAATTCCCTGAAGGCAGTGACATAAGCATCGCTTGCAATGTTGATGGTTATCCGATCCCACGTGTACTCTGGTATAAGGATGACGAACTTATTCAAACCAACAATCGAATAAAAATTTCTGGTAAAATCAAATCCTAATGTCGATACGTTTTTATAAAAAGCAAATATTTTCAAAGATACCAGAAGATTTGCAGATCCTAATGAAGTAAATGGCAAAATTGACATTAGCAATAGATGAAAATACAGCGATAATCCGCAAACCTTCTGGTACATTTGAAGATCTAAAAGTACCCGTGAAAATCTAAAAAGCAATTGTTATAAAGCAACTGTTTCTTTGTATAATTATTATAATTATTATAATAGATTAAATATATTACAGATTAAATTTTTTTCTCTATAATAATAGTAATAGAATGAATGATAACAATATAAATTATATATTTTTATTTGTATATGTGTGTGTGTGTGTGTGCAGAACTCAATCGACTTATCATTAGCGACGCAAATCGGGAGGACTCTGGCCGATATCGATGCGAAGCAGCCAATGAATTCTCTTCGGATTCTGATAACGTTGATATACGCGTAGCTGGTGAGAGTGACTTTGATTCATATCAATATACATACATATTTTCTTTATAAATATTCCTTCATGCAAACAATTCAATATACATTTCATTAATATAATTGATTTTTTTCAGGTATCTTTATTCATCCCCATTGCCAGGATAACACTTTTTTCGCCAACTGCGAACTTATTGTTGCAGCCAAGTATTGTACACACAAGTACTATGCAAAGTTTTGCTGCCGATCATGCACAGAGGCCGGCCAGTTACCAGCGAGAGGACCTCATATTGATAATTCGAGAAGAAAAAGAAGATTTATTCCGCGAATGCTTGTATAAGATACCTAATTGACTTTTCGATATTTCCGACACACGTGATAACACGTAGGTAAATACTAACATAAATATCGATTCTGGATCGTAGCCGGCGGGATTCGCAATAGAAAAAAATGAGAAAGAAATTGCGCGTACCTGCTCTTATCGGACGTACCGGATAATCGATTAATTAAAAATTAAATCACTGCCAAAGCCTTAGAGCGTTTATACATCGGTATAATATGTATATGTATACGATATATGTGTGTGTGTGTGTGTGTGTGTGCGCGCGCGCGCACACACACACACACATTCTCATCTAAACTGTGCGAAACTGACATCACGCCATTCGGCCTGACATTCGGCCTGCGCGATCTTGTTCTTCGACGTTTATCCATGTATATACGGTCTGATGCTAAATCCTAGTCCGATGAAGCCATATTAGGCGAGGTAATTACTTGTTCTTAAAAGATAAGTAGAAACGTCGCAATCGCGCATACCTTCCAGATGACATCCTATGTTGTCAAAGTAACCAATGTCGACTGCAGACAGTGCAGATCAAGCGCGTAATTTTGCGGATCGTTTATAGAATATGCAGGAAATACTGTTTTCAAATAGTATTTTTTTAAATTTAATATATATTTTGTGTAATAATTATATTTCAAGTTAATTGTCGAATATTTATGATAACTCACAGCAGCACAATAACGTGCAATTCTTGAGAAATTTCTTTTTTGAATCAATAGCAAAATTTCAACAATTCCTGCACAATCTTGAAGAGTGTTATACATATGAGATAATATTCCATTCCTTTCCACGCAGCATAGAGTTAGTGCGCACGCTACGATGAAACGATATACAAAAAATAAAATTTACTTGCATAGAACATTGTGTAACAATAAGTTGAGTGAAGGCCTTCATTGGACACATTATACTGCGTAATTAAAAAAAGATCTGTATCTGTATTTGTATTAATATGTGTATGCACTCACATTATGTTGTATAATATAAATAGTTTATTATGTAATATGTCATTTATAATATTTTATAAGTTGGTTCTTATACTCGCATATGTATTATCACATAATGCGACTCCAAATTATTCTCATTATCTTCCATTACCTCACACACACACACACACACACACACACACACACACACGCGCGCGCGCGCGCGCGCGCGCGAGTGTGCATATATATACATGACATATGCATCATTTTTTAAAAGAGTGCTTAATGTATCACTAGCAAACGTCAATAGTAAATGGGTGTCCTTTACC
>NW_012130080.1:100792-103406 GCF_000143395.1 Atta cephalotes | reverse complement strand
GTATATATATATATATATATATATATATAAAGCTGTATATAAAAACATAAATAGCTGCAAAATAAAAGAATGTATAGGTACATGAAAGAATAAAAGTTTCGAAAATTATACTTGTTATAAAAATTATGGAAACTTAGAACATGTAAAATGAAATTGTTTAATTACAGAAAAAAAATTATTTAATACTTTCATTTGATTTACATATTACAAAAAATTCAAAAAGTATTGCAACTATCCAAAAAAATTACGAAAATTTCAGATCCTTGCACTCTACCAGAAGTGATCGGTCCTTGTGATGGTTTCGTAAAGCAATTCTACTATGACAAACGCACTGATTCTTGCTACGAGTTCGAGTATAGCGGCTGTCAAGGCAACAAAAATCGCTTCCAGGATAGAGAATCTTGCGAGAAAAAATGTAGACGGCAAACGGCTGCGATTACACCGGAGATTACTTCAACATTAGCCACGATAACTCCGCCGACTGGAGAACCAAAGAGTACGATTTGCTTGGCGCCAGTCGATTCTGGCGAGTGTAGTGACAGTATCACCGCGTATTACTATGATGCCCAACATCAGATATGTCAGGCGTTTATTTATGGCGGATGTGGTGGAAATGCTAATAGATTTCAAACCGAAGAACAATGCGAGCGACTCTGCGGAAGATTTCACAGACAAGGTTATATAACGAGTTCTAGTATAATTTACATTGTTTTCTTACCACTTTGTAATAAAATCTACATAGACATGAAATAAACTATTAAACATCACATTAATCGAAAAATAAAATCCTAAAGATTAAAGTTTAAAACTATTAGGAATTGTCTCTATTTTTTTTAATCTTTTCACTAAATTTCTTTAAAAAGATTATTTAATATAATTAAAATGAGATTTATTAAATTAATGTTCTCTTTTCAGATATGTGTAATCTCGCTGTGGACTCCGGCCCATGTAGAGGTGCTTTCCGCAAATATTATTATGAACCAGGTTTACATGTTTGCCGTGAATTCATTTACGGTGGATGCGACGGCAACGCTAACAGATTCAGTACAATTTCTGAATGCGAATCTATTTGCATACATCATGAAGAGCCTGTACCTCCCGGAAATGACACCAGCGTTTTAAATTTATGTGCGTATATTTTTATCATTATCTCTTTATTTGTTTCCTCCCAAACAATACTTTCAAGCTGTTAACTTTCATTAATCATATTTTTGTAGAATTTTTATACTACTTTAAAATAGATAGATTGTATAACAGTGTTTATAATAATGATACAGCAATCTGTAAAGAACCAGTTGATAGTGGATCTTGTACATCCGGTGCTACAAAGCGATTCTATTTCGACGAGGAACATCAAACGTGCCGGGCGTTTATTTATACCGGATGTGGTGGCAATCGCAACAGATTCAAAACTTTCGAATCTTGCATTAACACTTGCCTTAGGAGTAAGTTTAGGATAAAAGATCGTTAATGAATTTATTATTCTCTTTTTATCATTACAGATATTGCCACTCAGCTATGCTACAATGTACAGCAATTGTATTTTTATAAATATATATGTTTATATACGATTTCCATTTCTTTACGTATTTCTATATGTTTAAAGACTTTTCTCGCTTTTTTGGCAATTTTATTTATGCGATATTTTATTTTCTCTTAATCCTTTGATTAACATACGATTAAAAACGTATCTGTATTATTTAAAATATATTTAAAAATTTAGATAATTTAAAAATTCTTCCGTTGTAATTAAATTTACAATCAGACATAAACGTGAATGAGATAAAATTATATATGTATAAAATTTTTCTTCTTCAAGATGCAATCGCAAATAAAACATAACAGCTTTAATAATTTTTACGTATTTGATAACGCAAATTGATATAAAATTGAAAATATAGAAAGCTTTTTTAAGTATACGAAAATTTAAAGTATATTTCACTACTTATATTTCTCTCCTTCGCTGGATGCTATTTCTATGTCGCAAATGTGTCAATAGCTTTTATTTCTTTTCTTATATTAAAGTTACGCTCGTAGCTCGAGAAGATAAAATTTTTTAGTAATTTTTCTTATTCTAATTACAGCGAGTAATGAAATTGATGTAGATTCAAAGGATACGAAAGATCAATGCGCAGAGGCCAAGGAAGAGTGTAATATTATCCGTTGTCCATACGGTAAGGAACAATACGTGGATTCGCAGGATTGCGAACGCTGTCGTTGTGTCGATCCTTGTAGAACAAAGATCTGTCCTGAGAGTAATCGATGCGCCATTACATTAGTCGCTACGCAAGATGGCACGGAATACAAAGGCGTTTGTCAGTCGAGTAAGCAACTTATCTTTTTTTTATCTTATTTCTACATTTACAAAATTACAGAATTTTTATCTTATTTCTACATTTTCTTATCATATTAATTTTTGAATAATTCTTTGTACAATCATCAAACATATAAATATATAACCAACGATCGTAATAGTTATATACGTCTAAGAAAAAATTTTATTTGCGCAATAAGCGACATGTAAACAGCGGTGCATGTTAAATAATTAACTTTCTTAAAAATTAGAGAGAGAAAGAGAGAGAGAGAGAGAGAGAGAGAGAGAGAGAGAGAGAGA
>NW_012130080.1:86535-96869 GCF_000143395.1 Atta cephalotes | reverse complement strand
TAAAATCCCTATAGGCGCATAGTATTAAATAATATCATATGCTTATAAGAGTATAGCACGATTCAATTAAAACAGATACGATTTTGATCTGTTTCTGACAGAGTTAGTTAAATGTAGCTTTTTCTGTCTGTATTCAAAAAGTAAAAGTACCGTATTACTCAATGTCCTTCAATCTCATTTATAGCGCCGCGCGGTTAGTGACATATAATTGTCACTAGAAAATACAACTTACATAAGCCCTGTTCACACACTACAGACTATACATTCGTACTCAGCACTCAGCCTGAAGATTATAGGTCTGTTCGCGTTGCATGAATCCCCAAATATTTTTGCACTTAAAATGAAATCCATATTTTGTCTTGAAAAAAGAGAAAACGAAGATGTCAAGTGCCAAAAATTCAAGCTGAAAAATTCAATCTTCAGGCTGAATGCTGAGTACGAATGTATAGTCTGTAATGTTGTATCGACGATTATAGCAATCGGAATGCAAAACTTATGTCGCCATGTGAACGAAAACGTCCAATTTTACAATTGAAAAGCATCCAATGTGTCTATTGAAGATAATGATGAAACAGAACTTTAAAATTTGTATTTAGTTGAGAATTTCGATTTTAAAATTTTGGTTATTTTCTTCAAATATGAAAAAGATGAATATTTTTTAGATGGACATGTAGCTTTGATTTAATGTACATTTAGTGAGTTTACTCTCTCCGAAAGCAATTTGGATTATATGTAATGAAATGTTTATCCTCAATGAACTTGAGATTGACAATAAATCCCCATTTGAAATCAGGGTTGATAAAAGATAATTTTTTTTCAAACATGTTTTTAATGCTTCAACATGCTTTAAATAATATTAAAAAAAAACATGTTTAAAACATATTAAAAACATCGATTAAGCATGTTTTAAATAGTTTAAAACATATTTAAAACATGATTTTTATCAACCCTGTTTGAAATTTTATTATCCATTCTGAAAGTAAAACTATATTTAAACATGCAGCCATACAGCACTGATTTCCAAAGGACATTCTAATGGCTACAGAATGTTATTATGTTGTCCTTTAAATACTCTAAGAATGTTCCCAGAATGCCTAAATGGATAAAATATATTGTATAATATCAATTTTAATATCGATATAACTTTGCGCTCAATTCGCAATATTCTTAAATTGTGCGTCGCATTACATCTTTTACTTGCATAATACATATATAGTCAATCTTTTACTTTATCTATATAATAATCAGCTATTGCATTCAAATGCATATTTGTTGTAACGTTTGTTCCTGAAACATTTTAATCGTAACTATTATAATTACATACCGTTTATTATACCAAACAATCATTATTCATGATGTAGGTCATTGAAATATCAATTATAAAATTGACAATGATAAAGGTAAATGGGAAGAGAAAAGGCAAATCAAAACACATTTATACACGCATCGTAAATATAAGTCATAAGTCGAGATTGTTACCGATCAGAATCGACATAGATATTATAAATCTTTAGACCAACTCTTGAGTGTTCCATACTTGCACCAGTTCAGTCGCAGTAAAAACACAGTGCCTTATTAGATGATCTTTAAAACGATTGGGAAAAGAGTACTGAATATACACGATGTCTTATTAGTATAAATAACTATATACCTTCGTATTTCTTTTCAAGATAATGTCTGGTTGTAGCGTAATAAAACAAAATATAATTAATTCATTCAGAAAGATTAAATTCATTCAGAAGACATATTCATCCAACATATTCTCTAATAAGAATATAATATCGGTGAAGATATTAAGTACTCTTCTCCTCTATACTCTCCTTTAAACACGATCAAAAGATATGTAATAATAACTGCTATAGTAAAAAGTGTCACTTAGTGTACTGTTCCATTTAATTCGATAAAGCGATTTTAGTAATTATATTTAAGCCATCGACGTTGATCAGCTATTCCCGTAGATTCGGAATTAATTACAGGAGAAAGAATGAACGAATGAAAAACGAAAATGCACGAAAAGGTAAAGGTTGCGTGAAAAATCATAAGCGTATCCCATATAGACATAGGTACATTAATATCAGCTGTAGTGGGATTCTCTAACGTTTTAGCAATGATTGTCACTATCATTAACTAATGATAGCCAAGGCAAGGACGATCCTGGAAAAAACGCGACTCTCATTGGTTGTCTACTAGTTAATGATAGTACCGTCGATATAAAACGTTAGAAAATCCCGCCGCTTGTGCTGTGCATATTAATGCCTATTGTAAATAATTATTTACATCATACGATTCGAGACGTTGTAACTTTCGAACATGCTCCGTATTTTACATGTAGATATATCATTTTCACACTGTTGATCGATCATTAATTCCACATTATCACATATAATACTTCGAAAACGTGATACACATATTTGTATAGTAATTACCAATGTTCATAAGCATTTAGTTACAATCATAAACTTAATTATATTATATTGGAACCGCGATTCTCACGACTTCGTGTTGAAATCGCGCGTAACAAAACTGGCTAATTGATCATGGCGGAATTCCGCAATGACTAATTGATACTGATCCACATTGATCATTTTCCTTAGCATATAAAGTGTCGCACTCAATTTCCATCTCAATCTTGCAATTTTGGCGATATTTCATTACAATCGATATCATAAATTTCGACAAGAATTTATCAAGAAAAAATAACCATGATTTATACTTCTCATATATATTACATCCAGATAGAAGTATATATACATTCATCACTACCATAATCTTAGCGAATGTAATTGTAATTATAAATATATTGTATGTAATGATTAACACACGCACACACACACACACACACACACACACACACACACACACACGCACACGCGCACACGCACACACACGCGCGCACACACACACACACACACACACGCACGCACGCACGTACGCACGCACACACACATATATAATTTTTAAATAAAAGTAGGTATAAGTATAGGAGAGAATGTCTTTATCTTATACAATTATTGTATGGACAATAATAATATATATAAGGTCTTTAAATATATGCGACATTACTGTCAGAATGATTATTGTTTTACGTAACAAAAAAACCAATCAACGAAATCGTTTATATGAAACAAATTTTTTTTCTAATTATTAGCGATAATAGTTTCTTAGTAAAATCAATTACTATGAGTAATTTTATATGTTAGTGACATAAAGAATTACTAATCCAAAACTCTAAAATATTTATTCCAAATCAAACAGTAAGTAACACATACCTATATATATAAAATCAAATTTCCTTTGATTCATTGCGTAAATTCGGCGTGCGACTAGGACGCATCATAAAACGCTTGTGTTGTTCCTCAGCTCTGACAGTTTTTTCTATACGTTCCGTAGAGATGCGTTCGATCTCCGCGAATAGCTCGCTGTGTACGTTTATGCAATGACGAAAGTCTTTACGATCTAATCGATACAACTCACAGACTTCGATTGCGACAACACTAGCTATTCTTCGCTGATCCGCCATTAAGAGTGCGATTTCGCCGAAATGGGCACCGTCATTCAAATGACACATCTCGAAATAACAAAGAGTAAAATTTCTTTTTCGCAATATATAAACGTAAATTCAATATTGAATATTTTAAAAAACTAACTTCCTTTCCAGTTGGCGTCAAAATCGCAACAGTTCCCGAGGATAAAAAGTACATACAATCACCTTGACTACCAGCTTTAATGATTATGTCATTTGGCAAATATAACTCAAATTTTAAGTGCTTCACTATTAATTGCAGAACATCTCTTGGTAAATTCTTAAAAATTGCCACGTTTTCAATTAATCGTCGACAAGACTGAAGCGCAATCTCTTCTCGTAATGGTTCTGCAAAAAATCCAAGGGATCTTTCACTCTCGCGAGTCACAGTGCGAGTCTTAGCGAGTCGGCGCATTTAAGAAATGAATCAGCGCGAATCAACGAGCGCAAATAACAAAAATAGTGCAAAGAATCAGTAGAGGCCAGTGAAAATAAGAAGCGAATCAAATCGAGTCAGCGAGAGTATCGAGCAATGATGTTTGTTTGATTCGAGAGTGAAAGACCACTCGAAAAAATCCAAATTTAATTTCAATAGTTACTATCTTGCTAAGAATTTTATATTCTGTCATGTGCTCCAGCTTATTCTTTTCCTCTCTATATAATATTTTTACTAACCTGTCAAATCTGATAAAATCTGTTTACTGTGAAAATAGGTATCTTTGAACCGATAATGATAATAAGCTAAAAGACGTTTCTTCATATGTGGTAATAATTGTTTATGTCTTGTGTATGCTTTGACTTGATCTATTAATTCTTGAAATTTTGATTGGGATGATTTTTTTTCAGCTTTGAAATGAAGGAACATAACTGAAAGATACAGCAGCATGTTTGATAATCCAAAAGAAATATTTAATAATGCACTGGTAACTTCTGGTAAAAATGTGTAGATATTACTCAACATATCTTACTCAATAAATAGCATACAATAATTCTGCCGACAATCATAAGAATGCAATTGAAAATGATACGGGCATCTGTCTCTGGTATGAATATACCATAACCACTTGATAATATATTTTCCAATACAACAAATACAGCATTCTTGAATCTTAAGTTGAGAGTGATGTCTTTCATTTTCATCATCCAATAAGTCTTATATTCCTTTTGACACACATTGTATTTTATAAGTACATTTTAATAAATGCATCTTTAAAAAATATAAAAACGTGGAAATATTCGCGTAGATCAATATTATAAACATGGCTTACTTCCGGTGGAATGTTGGCAAAGTACATAATTAAAATCGGTATTAAGTAACACAAACAAGAACACCAAAAGATGAAGTACAATCCTAGCAATAAGATAGTACACAATTCAAAAAAAAAGATTTTTATTTCAAAATGCTGAAAATAATGTAATTTACACGATATAATGCCGTTATATATATCTTCGTAGAAAATAATTATGATAAAGACAGATTACCGTAAATAGATAATAAATGTTTGAATTGAAAGTATGATAGCGTGTCAACTTCATGACAGGCATGATATTAATTAAAATAACGATATAATCAGGTTTATTTCCCGGCAATCTTCGCCATCGCAGTGTCATATGATCATATGGAAAAGACGATAGTATATCTAGCATAAGAAATCCTTTAAGATAGAATCTATCGAAGAATATATATTTAGCATTAAATACAAATTATAAATAATAAAAACAATTGAGCAAAAAAAATGTTAATATATATTATAAATAACGATATCTCACATAAGTATCTTAATAGGTTTCAATTCAATAGACCTGGTCTTCTTGTCGTAATATCCCGTAATACAATTGAGCATTATATCTATCCAGCAGATCGCATAAATTGGAATATTCACTATATCCAGACCAATTACTTCATAATCCATTGTAACGAAGCAAATCATAAATGGAATTGTAAAGAAAGCGATAAAATATATTGCCACCATTAAGGTATCCCACATTAATCTGTAAATTCTCTTAATCAGAAATAAAACAATATATGTTTTGTTGATTGAGGAAAAGTAAAAGTATTTTAGAGTGTAAGAGTGTTTAGAAAATTTATTAAATAACTTCTTTTACGTTCAAAACGTGCCTAGCATAGCTGAATGGATGTATTATCCACCAATATTTAGATCCAGTGTGCCTTATTTTTTCAGCATTTATTGTAGCCGTGCTATCCATATAAAAAATGCATTTTGGAGTGTATTTGCTGATACCACACCATGTAGTCCATATATTTTTGAAAGTCAATGGTTTAAACTTGTTTTCTTTTTTTAAGGACAATTCACATTTATGCTCGGTCATTACTTTGATAACTTAATTTTGATCATCAATGAATAAGTATTGATAAATGGCATATATATAAGGTTAAACGATTTGATAATATATTAATATTTGAATAATATTGCAATTGTTATGTCCAAAGAAAACTTCTATTGTTTTTCGAAAATTGTCGCTTGCATTTTACTTATAATCATTAATCACAGACTTCTATGACTGTACTCTGTTCAACGAGAGAATGACCTCGGTTTCCGCATAGCAGGCAATATAAAGCTGTATGTATATGTATGTACATAAATATAACGCTATGAAGAGCTGCGCAAAACGGACGAGTCCGTTTCGTCCGATCCGAAGTCATTCTCTCGTTGAACGGAGTATAGGGGTGCATTCCCATTTCCTGCGAGTCGTTACGTACGAAGCGCATGATGCATCATCATTTGTCTTTGTTGTTCACTGAATAATAAAGAAGGATAAAATGATATATCATCATAGTCGGATCTTATATATTTTTCTTATTTTAAGACCGTCTTAAGATGGTAATGCGCCTTTCTAAATGGTTCATGATATCTTAAGATTGTACTTAAGACGATCTTAAATATAAGATCCGACTATGAATATAGAGGCAGAGAAAATTCAGGTTCCTGAATCTCTATTAATTTGATTTTAATTATTTCAGCGATTTATTATTTATTTCCACCAGGAGCATTGCAAAAAATGGTATATATTGTAGTTTACATCCATTTCTTCAGAGGGCAGTAGTGCGCGGGAACATTTTGTGATTTAGGAAAAAGGCTCTCATCATCTTCTCAGATTTCTCTCTGGTATGACTAGTGTGTACTTTTAAATATTGCACACATTATTGTAATGCATTCAGAAAGAATCGAATTTCACTATAATATTACCGATATATATGTATATACACATATATTTCAGTTTAAACTTTTTCTCAAGAATTAAACAAGCGAAAATTATTATGTACATTTGTAACTAAATATAATAATTGAGCGTATATGGGGTCGTAACAATTGTGACTATGTAATTAAACGTATATTTTATCTCTCAACTTTTTAACGCGAGTCATTAGAAAATAAAATATAAATAAAAAGAATGTTAAAATGCCACTTTCACTTTTAATATATTTAATTATTAATACGCAATGGATATTATAAGAAATGACATTTAAAAAAAAATAAATTATTTTTTATTACCGTTTGATATTTTCATTTTATTTCAAATAACATGATATTAAAAAATACTTGATAAACTATTTTAAAAAGTATCGACACAACTAAACAATAAAGGCTCAAAGACTTTTATTGAAACAAATAGCAATTATGTCGGTTTTAATTTAAGCTATCAGTCTTTCCGGGTATTTTCTTGCATTCTTCACTTTATTTTGTAAACATCTTTAAAAAATATGAGAGAGTCACAATACACATCTATGTATATATTTCTGATTTAGGTACGCATTATGAAATTATTCGAAATGGATTCCGATCGAAATTATTCGATTATTCTCTAGATTTCTATTGTATTTTCTAGGAAAAATGAAATAATTCCAATCGAAATCCATTCCGACTTACATATTCCATGATAAGTGCCCGAATTACGTAAATGATCACGTCGAATTTCTCGAGGCAAAATTTCTTTACAAATATAAATGGGATATACAATACGTTGTTGAGGCTTAATACCTACACAGAATATTGTTCTATCGTGTTTATACTCGTATATATGTATACATAGTTTTTGCGATATAATACGATATTAGGTCTGTTTGCGTTGCTTGAAATCTCCAAAAATTTTTGAACTTAAAATGATATAGATACATTGGGCATTGAAAAGAGAGAAAGCGAAGATGCTGAGTGCAAAATGTGCAAGCAACGCGAACAGACCTCTTGCTAGATTAGAGGTTCTCAATTACAGGCTGGCGCACGAAACATCATACCACTTAATTATTTCATTGAATATGAATTTGTGAGGTATCTTTTTTTTTTTAATAATGTAAACAAATTCTGTACGTACTTCGTGGAAATTTTGCTAGATATGGTATCAGAATTGAGCAGCGAGGTAATGACGTCAACTTGTCAAATAATGCAACGGCAGATAGTTGACTTAAAATGTTAACCGCCAAATCAAAGTTATATTGTTATTTATGAAAACAAAGAGTGTGACAGAAACTCAAAGACACAAACGTTTCCATCATGCCGTATATAACTGTGTCATGCTGAAGATTTATCGAAAAATAACAAGTCAAACTCTTCAAGAAATTATGAGCTAAACATAAGGAGGATTCATGTTGAATGTTATCTATTAGATAATTTTTCAAGCTTTAAATTAATTTTGTAAATTCTATACTAATTATCAATTCTATACCAATTTTATTAAACATAAAAGTGTTATGTATGAAATAAATGGTGATATGATATTTTTTATGCCATTCTGTATTTCAAAAATTGATGTGTCTGTTTTCACTTCCACCCAATTTTGACTCCTAATATTTATATATATCTTATGGAATTTCCTCAAAATTTACTCATACAGTCAGAAAAATTAACTACTCCAAAAGTACTAATGATATAATTAAATGTGACATTTCGTTATTTTATATATGTATTTAATATAGCAAAAAGCAATGTATTTCACTCAGAATAAGTTCAAATTTATATTTCGTGCAAAAATATTTTTTAACTGACGAAAAAAATTATGCAAGTTAACAGTAAAACAAAAAATAAAAATTTTGTTAAATAAATAATAGACATATAGCAATTGCAGCCAAATCTGTTTATACAAAATGAGAAAAATAGTAGTAGTACGTGTATTCAATTGCATGTTATGTTAATCCTGTTAAATATGAAAACCTCTAGATTATCAAAATGTTCTATGCTTCTTCATTTTGCATACATATTACATTAATATAACATTAACAATATTACGATATACAAATGCGTCATCATCTTTTGAATAATTCGCGAGCCGATAACTCGATCGTACATATATCCCTTCTGAGGTTTATTGGATGTTCCACTTTTTAAGATATATTATGCAATATTGCAAAGATCACCACTCGAATAATTTGTCATATTTTCACTTGACAAATTAAGCGTAACACGGGGATTACATACACGTCATCCATGCGTCAAAAATCGACACAGTTGAGCAACATTAATTATCAAAATGCATCAACTTGTTTTGGGATATGGGTTGATATAACGTCAAAAAAAATGCAATAGGAACACATTATTTAAGTGTCCCTCTTCAAATTTTAACCAGGACTCGGACAACGATCAACAATCAGAGTTCTAATGAGACGTATCAAACATCAAATATTTTTTCAAATGGCAGTTTTTAAAATTTTACTTTCCACACAAAATGTGAAAATCTTTACGAAAAGTTATAAATTGTCCTTCGTAGATGTATCACAGTGTGCGGTATTTTCTCGCGAGGAGCTTTTTGTGCGGGGCAGCAATCTTAAACATCAATGCCGAGCAATTCTCGACTATCGGCCTTTGAAAATCGGCGACGTAAACTGCGACGACGAAACTCCCTCCATCAGACGGACGCACGTTTTACTCGGAGACTGGCAGAAGTTGGGGGTGGTCGATATCCCTGATATCCGGAAGGATCCAATAACTCGGAATTCGCTGGGCCTAGACAAGTGCAAGAGCATACGCTCACACAATCGTCCGTGTCGTGCACGACAGGCACGTGACTGGCCAGAAGCTTTCCATTTACCGCTACAACCTCGCCGTCTAATGTCAATACGTGATGGGAAGCCGATTGCAACTCAGTGTCGTCACGACGCGCCTCACCGGAATCCCTAAAGTGATGTTTCGCAGGATATTAATAATTTTTTCACATATCTGTAAAATAATTCGCCTTCTATTACAGAAAAATAGTAGATATTTACGTCGTCATGAAGCGCAATACGAGCAAATTAATACTGGCTGCGACTACGGCTAAACCAAATAGGATAAAGATCAAACTCAAAATCACATATCCAGGTTTATTGGAAAGCGCTTGATCATTCTGCAAAGTAATTTGTCTATAAATCTCACTGCTTCTCTTGCTGACGATCAACCAAACATTATTTACCTGAAGAGCGACATAGTCACCAAAACCTATAGTTGTAAGCGTCACAAAACAGTAATAAAAACTATCAAAGTAGCTCCAACCCTCATATCTCGAAAACACTGCAGCACCTGTCGTAATAATTATACTTGAAAGTAAACCAGTCGCTAGCATGAGATTCATCTCTGTAGCTTCGGTTCTTTGACATCTGAGATATGTCTTTGCTCGTCTAATCACAACTGATGCAAACTTGTTCAATCGTTCACCAATGCTTTGAAACATTACCAATCCTAAAGGAATTCCTACCACTGCATATACCATACAAAATGCCTTTCCGGTTTTGGTCACAGGAGTGGAATGCCCGTAACCTTACAAAAAAAAGATTTTATATTAAACTTTTATTAAAATACTATTCTCTCTCTCTCTCTCTCTC
>NW_012130080.1:78272-84930 GCF_000143395.1 Atta cephalotes | reverse complement strand
TATATATATATATATATATATATATATATATATATATATACAGCCACCGATCGATTGTGTGAACGAGCCTCGCATCCCCTTAATTTTATTGTACACACAGTAAATCTACCGTTGATAATTTAGCAATTTATACAAATTTACTCGTATTATATAACTAAACTATAGATTGTCAGCGTTGGCAATAACTTTGAAACACGGAACCTACATCTATTTTGGAAAGACTGAAACTTGTGACTTAAGGATGCTTTGTCTGCAATATATCAGTTAAAAGTATCAGTCAAATAATCAGCCAAAAATAGCTAATATATCTGCAGCCAATATCATTCAAACATTTTAACGATATTAACCCGTGAAACCAACTGCAAAAAAATAACAAAACAAATAATTTGGCTTATATCTTATTTTCTTACAGTTTTAGGTTAATAATTTTTAAACAAGTAGATTTAAAAAAAATTTTACACGAATATCTATAATTATTATTTTAGTACACATATTAGAGTATACATAGAGTACACACACACACACACACACACACACACACACACACACACACACACAGCGCGCGCGCGCACACACACACACACACGTACATATGTATATAGATATATATATATATATAAGGTGTCTCAAAGAGGTCGGGACACCTGAATACTCGGAAAATATGTTTTACGGAAAAATGTTTCAGACAAAAATTATAGTTGTTTTCAAAAAGATCTATTTATTGATCTTATTAGTTTGACCTTAGGCGTCGCCAAAATTAGATCAAGATCACATTGATTTTTTTAATATTTTTTATTCCAGAATTTAATAGCTGGTATCAAGAGCTTTTCAAAACATTACAATAAAGTTATTTTTCATACGTTTCGAGTTAATATAAGGCTTAAAAGTTACAGTACCACCGTGACATAGTACATCAAGTCCGATCAACGATTAAAACCTCTTAAACGTTATTCAGGATCATGTCCTGAATAATATTTGTTAAGATCAAGATCATTGGAGATTGTTATCTCTTATAAAAATGAATTTTCAATGCAAAATTTGTGACCGTCGTCTCGACTGATGGTACGTCAGTGACAACTTTTATATTAACGTTACCAGGTATGTAAATATGAAACCGGAATTTTTTAATAGAAAATACACGTTTATTGCATGAAAATGATAAAAAATATTTTATCCGAAGTATTGCCCATCGGTAGCTATACATTTTTTCCTGTTTGACAATTTGTGAATGCCACGCCAAAAAAATTGTTGCTCTTTTGAGCCTAATTAGTCATCTAGCCATTTTCGTATATCTTCGTAAGAAGTGAAGCGCTGCTGAGCAAGTGCGTGTTCCATCGATGCAAATAAGTGGTAATCGGAGTCAAGTCTGGTGAATAAGCCGCATGCGAAAGTATTTCCCAACCAAATGCCTCAATCGTTTCCTTGATCAGTTTTGCTGTGTGTGATGGTGCATTATCATGAAGCAAAATCACTTTGTGTTGCCTTTTTTGATATTCCGATCGTTTTTCACACAAAGCTTGATTCAAATTGATCATTTGTTGTCGATAGCGTTCAGTATTAATGGTTTCGCTAGGTTTTAGCAGCTCATAATAGATCACATCTTTCTAATCCCACCAAACACAGAGCATTGTCTTCCATAGCGATTTGACCTTGAAGTCGATGTCGATGATTCGCCTGGAGTTAGGATTCTCAAAATATATCCACTTTTCATCGCCAGTCACAATTCGATGGAGAAATGACTTTTGTACCTGGCGAGCAGCATTTCGCAAATCGTTTTTCGGTTTTCCTGCTGTCTTTCATTCAGTTCATGTGGAACCCATTTTCCCATCTTCTGGATCTTTCCCATTGATTTCAAACGTATGGAGATGGCTTCTCGTGTCACATTCAATTGATCCGCGAGTTGTTATTGAGTTTGAGCGACGTCCTCATCCAACAATGCTTGCAATTCGCTGTCTTCAAACTTTTTCGATGGTTTTCCACTTTTTCTTCGTTTCTCACGTCAAAATCGCCACTTTTGAATTTTTTAACTCAAAGCACTGTGATTTACCAAGAGCATGCTCACCGTAAGCTTCGACAAGCATTCGATGCGATTCTGCAGCAGTTTTCTTCAAATGGTAACAGAAAATCAATGCTGTCCGCAAATCGTAGTTTCCAGGCACAAAATTCGACATATTCAACGCTATTACAAACTATACTGTTGTATGAAACTTGTTGTGAGTTGAAAATCTTTGTCAGATGTCAGAACAAGGAAATGGCGTCAATGGCGCCGTCTGACGACTACATTGACAGCTATGGCCATCTATTGGTAAATTCCGGTTTCATATTTACATACCTGGTATTCGATAGCAGTGATTTTATCTCGATACTCAAAGTAAATAGCCTTGCACTGAATCGCAAAAATTTCTCTAATTTCAGTTGGGTGTCAGGCATGAGTGAGCGTGCCATTCTTCGTTACTTTCTGATCCTGATATTTATTATGCTCAATACCTCATCTCAACTGCGACGGACGATAGCCGATTGCTCGGCCCCTAAACGGGCAGAGAGGATGGGTTTCTTCGGAGCGAGAATAAATCATAATTTTACATAAGAATGAAGAGAAAAAAATTAAATAAATTACTAATAATGAGAGAATTGTGCTCAAATTTTACATAGATTTTCAGACGTAATAATGGAACAATCGATAAAATTTTTGTTAAATTCCTGATACTTAAAAAATAGATAATAAATAAATTTGTCACAAATTAATCCTTATAACTTTGGATTACTTCAATGAATCGACTCAGAATTTTGTCACAAGTCTCCAAACATATGTAATTTATTAAAATTTTCATCAAATTTTTAATATTTTATATAGTTACTTTTCTGCGAAAATAGAACAACGAAAGAGCATCATTCAGTTTTTATCTCAAGTCGATGCCAACTATGCGATCGCATGTTTTTACAACGCGAATTCATCGGAAAGTGAAAGCAAAAGAGAAATATATCATTATTAAATAATGGCGTCGTCAAAGGGAAAAATGAAAGATCGATCCGGACAGAAGAAGCGGGCAACAAGACGAATATTACATTCTGATACTCGTTCCCGAATTAAATCGGTACGCTGTAAACATGCCAATCCTCTATATCAACGGCAACTGTACGATTCCATCAATATACCTCAATTAGTCTATCAACTCCTTAGCATCGACAAACACAATCATGGTATTACGATTGAAATATAATTATATGATTATATATTTACATCGATAAACGGTAATAATTAAAATATAAAATTAAAGTATTTCAATCTATATCCTTAAGTATCGTACATACAACTCGAATTTTTTAACCTAAAAAAAATTAACCAATTTTATTATCTTAAATAAATGACCAAAAAAAATTATATTTTATTCCAATTTTATGTTCCATACATATAATTATATATAATTGATATTTAATAAAACATCAAGTATCATAGAAATAATCAAATCTTACCTTAATTTGTAATCTAACAAGTTATCTTTATATGTTTATTGGCAAAGACGCAAGACGTTTTCCATCTTCGAAACGCTTCGAAACACACTGTCGAAAAACGCAGAACTCTCGTGAACGGCAAAGACTGTCATACGAAACGGTCGATCACTGCAATGGTTCGGAATCTGTACAAATGCCAGAGTACACAATAGAATCCAGGCCTACATCTACCGATAATCTCACGGAAGCAACGGATGCTACAAATAGCTCAGCACCATCGAGTTCCGTGATTAGCAGCGTGTCAAATGTCTCAATGGAACGGAACGCACTGACGAACTCACTCAACAGCGCCAAAGCACTTTTTAGGAAGAGATCTTTAATACAGCTCATTAACAATTACATCAAAGCTGGTGTTGAAGAAGGTGCATTTTTCCATTAGAATTTTCAGTTTATGTACATAGTAGTAAAATGTACATAATAGTAAAAATAAATATTCAATATACTTGATTGCAGCAAAATTTGAAATTTTTTCTTTCTCATAGTAGTTGAACATAAAGAAATTGCTGCAATGATATACTATAATTGGATTTTATATTAAACAATTGCGTACCTAAACTTCCATTGAGAATTAATTCTTTTCAGCCCATTTAAAACAAGCCGAATGATTTAGAAAAATTTTATACAATCTTTTTCGTAAAAAATTTTATATGTATAATATCTATATACATACGTACATATTCATACATATATGTACATACATATATGTACATTCCGTAAGCGAATCAAAGTACACGGTAAGAAAGTTATCAAAAAATTAAGTAAAAAAAGTTATTTGTAAATTTTAATTTTTTATTTTTAAGCAGAATTTGTTGAAATAATAATGGCTTGTTCAATATTTAAATATCGCCAATTATTATATATAAATTTTAGATAGACTACATTTAAACGCTCAAGTTTATCATGTGTAATAATACTATCGCATGTGCAATTCATCGAATAGATGGCAATCTAAATTTGTAATTGGTTATATTTAAATCCTTATATCTCAAAAACTTTCTTACTGTAGTATTTTAATTTGCGAATTTCGAAATATCTCGTATATGAATATATAAATAATTTTTGTTTTTCTAACAATTTATCTTTATGTGATAAACTGACAATTATGACATTTTTTTGCGAGACCAGCTAGAAGTAGGTGTAATGATAATTTCTAGATCAAACAGATGCATCGGATGAGTACGTTTCAAGTAGAAACTGGCTCGTTCGGTATGCCTATGCATACGTATCGCGTCAACTGTCATTACACGCTGTTGTAGAGCTAAGAGCGCTTTTGGCGAGGTCAAATTTTATGAGTGATATGACGAGAGCGGACAATCAACAACATCCATATTGCAGGAAAGCGACAGGCCAAAAAGTACATCTGCAAAGCATTATCTTTTGGCGTGAGATCGGGTTATTTGATCCCGACCGATCGACAAGGTAATATGCTCCGTGTGTGTCCAACTCTGGACACACAATCTTGGAATTGGAGACGAGCCGACGTCGAATCTCGACAAAGACGACGCATTGCGCGACGAGAAAAGACGAGTTTGACAACCATCGCCGAACGGAAAGCAATGCGTCGCGGAATTCCGCGAGATAAATTTCTTTACAGTAATATGGACAACAAGACGGCTTCAAAAAGAAAAACACGACCTGCTCAAAATCCTGCCAAAAGTTTAAATACGCAGGAGAGCAGCCCACGAAAATCGCTTTGTAAATCGTTACACGAGAAAAGTAACCCGAAAGCTTTTACAAGAAAGAACAGGTTTTCATTTCATTTAAAAAGAGATACTTATTATAATTCCTTTTTATATTATAATTGTTTTATAAGTTTTATGATTTAAAGCAAGTCTCATAAATCTTTCACTATCTGTCCTAGGCTTTCACAACCGTTTGATATGAAAGTAATACGCACTGCCTTAAGCATTAAAATTTTATACAAAACACACTTTTATATTTTAATATTTTATAATTTAATCTTATATTTTCTCTCACAAAGTTGGGAATCGTAAAATTAGATAGCTACCTATTATACATGAATCCGTTTCTAAAAACTCACTTCACTTTTTTCTTATGTCTCTTTCGCTTTATATATTCAAGAATTTAACGAGCTTATGGAAATGCATTTAATGGACTTTAATATGATACAGACACTTAAATTTTAAGTTTTAATACACTTAAATGCATAATGTCTTAGATTTAAACAAGGAAAGTAAGAAGATAAAAAAAGAGTAGTATTAAACTATTTTATTCTCATACTTATTATATTTATGGATAACATAATAGTGTTTATAATATTGCTTTACCAGTGTATATTTTGCCAGTGTATATTCGTTTTTCAAAAAGAAAAATCAATTTATTTGCACCATGTTCGTTTTAGCAAAATTAACAATGTGACAATCAACAATAAGCAAGGACAACATCAAAAAAAAATGACGAAAACATCAAGAAGTCAATGAAAAAACGTCGTATGTTTTTTCTGCTAAATATGCTCAGAATGATCGTGAGCCAGTTGAAGAAAGTTATAAGGACGTTAACGAAAAAAATCGCAATCGATACGAAAGCAATGAAGATAATTATAAAATTGAGGAACAAAAGTCGACGTCGAGTCAAGAAGACGAATTGAGAATGGAGAAACGAAAAACCGAGGCAAATATCAATAATAACAGGATAGATTACGACAGAATAGAAAGCAGAAATTCCATTGATGAAGACAATGATAAAAGATCTGAAAAAGAAAGTGTCGATCATAACATGAGCGACAAAAACGATTTAAAAAATGGAATTTTAAAGAATTGAATGTCAATCTTGACTTTTCTTGATCAAAAAACGAGAATTTTTTTTCTTTTGTACTCTTTTGTATTCTTTTTTACTCTTTTGTTTTTTTACCATTTGTAAAATATATTTATTACATACATTTTTTAGATTAATTTGGAATTATATTTTTGTATCCAAGTATGTGTATGTATATATCTATCATTCTTTTCGATATTTTCTTTTATATAAGAATAAATCTTAATGAATATCTCAACGTTTTTACCATAAGAGGTGACTATTTCACTCTTATATGTGAATTTTTACTCACACACACACACACACACGCGCGCGCGCGCAATTGTAAAATATATATATATATATATATATATATATATATATATATATA
>NW_012130080.1:72559-74499 GCF_000143395.1 Atta cephalotes | reverse complement strand
ATGTATATATATATATATATATTATATATTATATATATATATATACATATGTATGTATGTATGTATTCACTTAATGTATTATATATATCTATTACATTTTATGTATTTTTTTTTATTTGCATTTTGATATATTTAATATCTTAAGGCAATTGAAAGAGTGATGCACGAGAAGATTTTATTCGGATAACTTTTTACTTTTTGGAATAAATTTTCATAAATTTTCTTCGATAGGTATGAAAGAGGCAAAAAAGTACATGAAAAAGGCGTTAAACTTTGGTGTCGAGGCCGGCTACCTTGTCCCTTTTGATCCTACTTATAGAATTCTACACGTGTCCTCAGACTTAATGAAAAGCGATTCGCAAAGAAAGATCAGTATTTGCGATATGATTATCTTTAAGAATCGTGATATTCCAAAGCAAAGATTTCCAAAAACAAAAGAGGACACAAAGAAGGCAAGGAAGATATAGACGAGATCAAAGATTAAGAAGCACTTCGAGCACACGCCATAAAAGCAAAAGAAAGAAGAGAAGGAGATCTTATAGTGAAAGATACAACAGATAATTATCAGGCATAATCCATATAATAACATATAATTCGCGATGTAATATAATAATCAAAAGAGAGTATACAAAAATTAGATTAAAAAAAGTTGTCGCAATTTAAACAAAAATTATTGATTGTGATTAAAGATCAAAAAGCAAGAAGAGTAAAACTTAAAGTTATTTCGATTCTTGAATAGCAATTCAACTCTTTTTTTTAAGTTGAAGTAAATTTCGAAGATAAAAGAAAAAACGAACACAAATTTGTAGACATGCTGATAAAATTCATTATACATTTACATAATTTATTAATTATTTAAATATAAATAATTCAATATAAATAATTAAATATAAATAATTAAATATAAATAATTTAGAGAAACATGTAACTAAAAGACATGTAAATAAAAGAAAGTAAAAAGTACATGTAAATAAAAGAAAAGATATTTATAATGTGATATACGAGTATTTATGTATTTCTCCCCAATAAACGCATCGTTTCTTACGATCAATAGAATTATTTTTATCTCCGCATAATTGCTCCTTGTTAGGCGAAATAATTAGAATCTAGCGTTATAATCGATCAGAGTGTTCGTCAGGTATGTTGTCAATCATAATGTAGATTTAGAAACGCAATAAAACAGTCAAAGAAATTTCCAGCCGGTAGAATACCGAAGAGGTTACCAATGATGAGGCAGATGATTACGAGATGAATGAGAACGATTCAAAGAACAATATTCACATAGATGAAGTAAAAATGAATCAAAGATCATTCGATCGAATCAACTTAACGAGAAACAATCCACGAAGAAAGTTAAAGAAGATGACTCGGATTTATCAATCGACGAGAATGAAACTAATTATGAAATTGAGAAAAATATATTGACATTATTAAATCATAGTTTCTCAAAATTGAACATAATTTAGTAAAAGAATTAGAGAACAGTCAGAATTTCAGAAATTATGTAAACGCAAAATTCAGAAATGAAAAAGAAGGAATGTGCAAATATAAAATGTAATTTATTCAATATTTTTCCTTAATAAGGATATAAACATATACACATACACACACGCACACACACACGCATACATAGAATTAGGCATGTATTTGAAATATCTTTATTTGAAAAAAACAGTATTTGTAAGACAATTGTATTTTATATTTT
Organism: Atta cephalotes; assembly: GCF_000143395.1. Classification (NCBI taxonomy): domain Eukaryota; kingdom Metazoa; phylum Arthropoda; class Insecta; order Hymenoptera; family Formicidae; genus Atta; species Atta cephalotes. The sequence continues at coordinate 72,794 of NW_012130080.1, read as the reverse complement.
GTATTTTAGAGAGCATATAAAAATGTTTTGTACTTCAAATACTAAGATTTAACAATCAATTTTATCATTTGTATTACAAAATACTTGATATGATGATACTTTCATGTGCTCCACTGAAATACAAAATACAAAATATATCTGTACTACAAATAATGTATTAAATAAAAGTATTTCAAATTATGCCAGCTTTGTATATATATATATATATATATATATATATATATATATATATATA
>NW_012130080.1:63307-66422 GCF_000143395.1 Atta cephalotes | reverse complement strand
GAGAGAGAGAGAGAGTTTCGGAAAAATTATCTATTTTTCAAACTCATATTATTTATCAGCCGAATCATGTGGAACATTTTAAACTTCGACGCATGTTACACACGTTACAACGTGACAAAAAGATGCGGAAACATCATATTAGGAAAATAGCATAGAATATTATGCTTTCAGTAAGATAAGTTGTTAAGAAAAGAAAAATAAGATTAGCCTGCAGATTGGAGCATACGTTGAATGATGTGGGAAATAATAGGGATGATTCTTAATTGGATAAATATAGAGATGATATTCAATAAATTCTGTCATGCGTGTGTTAGAGAAATAGATATAAATGCGATATTTGTGAAATTTTTATCTCTGGGCACACCAAAAGCACTACAAATCTGCTTATCGGATCATTCTTCATATTGAAATTTGAATTGAAAATTGAAAATTGTGGAGATCATATCACGTTTACGGTTAAAAGCTGTATATCTAAATAGGTTCTAAATAGCTCTATACCTAAATAGGCTCTATATCTAAATATTTTCCCTTTAATTTAAAAGCAAACTGGAAAATGTAAAGTTTATTATTATATAATTTTAAAAATCTATTTCGCCTTTTTCGGCGAAATTATCAGAAGAGATGTTTTAATTCATGCAAGCCCTCAAAATCATCAAAAACATTGTATTTATATATTTTATAGAAAAGAAAAACACGAAAAGATTAAGACGTTATGAAGTTTTAATAAATACATACGTGTAGAAAAAATTATATATTTTTTAAAAGACAAAAATTACTTTTTCCTTTTTTACAGAAAGATAGTATTATTCATATACATATGTCATATACTATTACGAAAAATATCTAAACTATGTTTATCTATATTATTAGATATTCATTAGGTAGGTACATAAATACATTACATGATAAATAGTAAGTATATACATTTCTCATTAATCTCAACATTTCAGTTTTTGATTATATGATTGTCTTGCAAAATATAAGTTTTATAAATTGGACAGAGGATTAGAATAGGATTAATATGAAATTATTGTAAATCTCTCTTTATATATAGAAGCGTAATTAATATTTATTATTTTTTCATTGCTCACACAAAATGAAATTAAAATATCTATTAAGAGCATAATTCGATTTTATCTATCTATGTTCGCCGCATACGATCGCATCTATGAATTACATTCTCCTCTGCAATTACAAATATACGTATATACCATTAAGAATCACGCGAGTTGATCATGCACTAGTACCCGAATCCGAAATTTTATGACTTTCACGCTCATTCTTTTCTCTGAGATGCTTTATTTTATCCATTTCTCCGAGACATTTCACCGCGTCAACTCATCCTCGGCTATGCTGTTGCGTTCACTATTGTTGCGCATATCGTGTCCTGAGCATTACGTTCATCCTGCTCGCTCTATTGTCGATGCGCTGCAGTCTGCACCACACCATGTGATGCACATATACGAAGGGGTGAAACGGATCGATCACAGGGCTGCATCGTGTCTCCTCGACAAAACCCAACGCGAGTTTCCCTCTTCGACACGCCCGGCATTGTTGTCCTTCACTTCGTTGTCATTGTCGTCGCCAACCGAGTCGATTCTCATTAGTTAACCGGTGTGGACCGGTGGAGGCGATGGAGATGGAGATGAGATCACCGGTTGACGACAGATAACTGTACGTCACCTGTGGAATTTACAGCGATGTCTTCTAGCAAGTTGTTCACGTGGTAGTTGAACGTTACGGTCATAACAGCAACAGTGGTAATAGTGGCGGTGGTAGCGGCGGCAGCGACGGCGCGGCGCGGCGGCGCGGGCGTCCTGCGTCCCGACGTTGGCAGGCGCGCCCGTATACTCGTACTTTCCCTCGATTGTCACTGGAGAATGAGAGAAGAGCGACAACTCACTGTTCACAGCAGTTCCAGTCGGCGCGCGGCGTCCGTCATGACGCAATTCAACTTCATCGCGTTAAATGTGTTGTACCCGTGTGCTTGTCATTTAGTTTGGAATTTGCAATTAATAATTAATTAAACCGCCAATTTTTCTAACACAAATCACTCTAACGGGTCTCGATTAATTGAGGGATGTCGAATAATTGAGGGATGCATAGGAGAAATGCTCAAGTCATTAAATGCAATGGAAACACAGCATTGCGGTCGTTGAATCGACGATCCAATCTTCTCTCATCGGGTAAGTCTTATAGCTGATATTTGTTCGGCTGTTTTCGATTGGAATAATTGATGAGAATTGGGAAATTATGATTACAACACTTAATAAATATAAAATCTAATAATATATACCTAATAAATCAAGATTTTTTTCTCTCGCAAATTGTGTCTTTAAAAAACATCCAGTAATTTTGCGAATTCGGAAACATGACTTGAATTGGAATATACTTCTCGAAGCGAATTAAATCAAATCGAATGATTTGCAGTTTTATAATTGAAAAATCATTAAGCGCGCACCCAGAGACGTCTCAAAATTCATAAGACATTTTTAGAAATTATTATGAGAGAAAAATATCTATATGATAACGTATTTAAGATATCTTATGAACTCGATTTATGACGTCTGACAAATATTATCCTCAAAACTTGCTTTAGACAACATTTGTTTAAAATATAATACAAAAATAAAAATTACTGTTATTGAAACACGTTGACAAAAAGAAGAATACGAAGCAGAAGCTTGATTTATTTAATAAATTGATATTTAAATGATATCACACAGGTATTTAATGTTATCGCGGAAAAACTCTTAAATTTTTATGAAAATTCTTAGTGAAATACAACATTGAATGTCTTTAATTAATGAGAATGACATTGATTATGACGTAGAAATTTAACAGATAAGCAAAAGAAAAAAGAAAGATCTATTGAAAGATCTATTATATATATATTATATATTATGAGATTCTCGAGGAAATTATTCCTTTTCATTTTTATGTGGATAAGTTCGTAGACAATCGAACAGATATCCGAATGTAAAACCTATATCAGGATTTATATATGGCTACCTTTTTGATGCTGTGACACCAATTCATAAAAAAATTTCACAACTTGATAATTTAAACATACAGTATTTTTACACGATCACTAACGAAATGTTCTCTCTCTCTC
>NW_012130080.1:53347-56710 GCF_000143395.1 Atta cephalotes | reverse complement strand
TTTGTATAATATCGAATTTGGATATAATTAATGCATCATTATCAGATAAGATGATAAACAATTAAGCTATTAAAAACGATTTATCGAAATATTAATTATGTGATCGATGATGTATTTGTATGCCTGATGTAAAGAATAAATCAGCGCCCGAACTTTATTGATAACGACTTTATTGATAAATTTCATACCGTCATTTTTTTAATCGATTTCAATTAACGAAATGGCTTCGAATTAAAAAGAATCACTGCGACTAACTTAATCCATGATTAACTTATCAAGCGACTGTATTATTATGTTAATGTGGATAATATTTGTAGTTTGTTTAAAGCACATACATGCTTTATTTATCCTTACGAATAAATTTATCTCTCAAAATTAATACTACATTTATTGGAATATTTTATGGTTTTATCATAAAAAAATTGCTTTATAGAAAGCACATATCACTAGAAATGCGATTTGTAAAAAAAATTAAAGTTAGTGAGATATACTATATGTACAGAAAATATTCAGAAAATTTTCATTTTAGAGTCTTTGTAAGAAATTTATCCATTGCAATGTTGCTGGAATATTTCGTTGCACATCTTGTTGAAATCTTGCAATATTTCACAACCACCATGCAATATTGTAATGTTTCAGTGAAATTATTCTGCAATGTTTCTGTAATCTTTCTGTGCTGTATGGGAACAATAAATAAATTTTTTTATATATTCTTTATAGAATTATTGTCCACAATGAAAACTGAGGATTGATCTTTTGGATTTTCTTTTGGATCTTTTTTTGAAATCTCTGATATGACATTAGAAAGCACATATCACTAGAAATGTGAAATAAAATTTAAAATAGATGGAATATGGATTTTTTTATTGTAACCGTGATATAATTTATATTGTAAAACTGCAAATCCTTATCACATATGCGGATAATTGTTAGCCAAGTTAGCGTTTATTGTATCGGCAATATGTATTATATCGATTTTACGTTATTGACACACACGTCAAGATTATAAATCACGAATCAAGCATTGAAAAAAAGCATTTAAAAAAAAGCAATAGATTAAAAATACACGATCATTATCATCATAATACATATGCAATAGTATATTATGCGGTATACACATTAATTCCATTCTTAATTAATCTAGTTCGCTATGCCTCGTAAACAGTAATTATTGAACAATTGAAACAATTTATATTATATACATATATCTCGGTGGATTCGTGAGGTTTTTAGAATGGATAGTTTGGAACAAATCGATATAAGTATCCCGCATACCGCATCATCATGCCAAGTTCAATGTTCTTGCAAAGGTCTTTGAGTATGCTTTCGAGGTACTTTCAATACACGGCCGAGCGATCTCAAATATTATGCGTATTGTGCGAATAAGCATCATGGAACAAGGTCTTCAAAATTTTATTGACAGAAATTGATTCGTCAGTATTTTGATATAAGAGACATTAGATCTTCCATGATCTAGTTCTTCGTATTATATGTATTATATGTAATCGAACTAATAATACTTTGAAGAACTTTGTCAAAAATCATTGTATCGAGTATGTTTGAAAAAGCATTTTACAGTTTGGAATCTCTACTTTTCAGGTCGGTACTACTTCGGTAGAAAACGATCTTTTTTTAATATTGAAAAATTCGATGGAGAAAAATCATACAGAGCTTAACAAAAAAATAAATTAAAGATAAAGATTCACTCTTTCGAATGCTGTAAACTGCATTTGTGTGCAATTTTTTATTCACGCCGTGGAACTTTGTTTTCGTTGTTTTGATCTCAAAAACAATTTTGAGATCTGACATACATCTTCATTTATGTTTTATGTAACTCCATAAAATAGCACCATTTTTTAAAGTTTTCTACTGATCTGAAAAAGTAGAGATTTCAAGTTGTAAAATGCTTTTTTAAACATCTAGATACTATAATTTTTGACAAAGTTCTTCTATCTTAAAATTTGCCTATTTTTATGGGGATAGAACAGATGATCCTTTAATTTTATTGAATAGCGTATTTTGAAATATATAATATAACAGTAATAGAACTGTAATGTGATCTATCTAATCTTTACGATTTTTTCTAATTTTTCACTGATTTCAAAATTGAAATTAACTAACAGTCAGATTCAAAAAAGGAAATACATCTGAACATTAAAAATAATGTACACATTTTCAAATATATATAATACACAGTATAATACATTGTGTATTTGTGTTAAAAACAATTAACTCACGCTCTTGTTAACCGTTGTTTGAATTTTTTAACTTAAGTTAGTTTTTAAGTATTAACATAATGTTATTTAAGGATTTTTTGTGTTAAACTGATATTCAACGTTTCTTAGTATCAAAATGACAATTTATCCAGAGTAGAAAAAAATAAATAACATAAAAATAATGTGTTTTATTAAATGTAAATTCTAATTGTAAGATGAATGAATAAAATATGGGTTAATTTAACATATCATAAATGTTAATTTTACTGAAAAAAATATACTTTCACGATTTGTTTACAAACTGTGTCAATATTATCTTTTTTGTATTTATTCTTCTATTTATATTTTAACCTTCTAACATATTAATTTATCTTATATTAAATTAATCCAAAAATTTGCGTCGAGTTAGGACATGTAATTAATACCTTTTAAGACATGTAATTAATTGCGATTTATGTTAAATTCAAAACATTTTTTTCCATCAGTATATGAATACAGTGAAGATTTTAAAATAAAATAGACATATTTGTAGACATATTAAGTATGTATCCAATATAGCCTAAATATTATATAATATATTTTCCTCTTTTTCGTAAAAAAAATGTTGAAAAATGAAAAATAAGGTGATCTCCGGTTACTTTTATAAAGTAAATTTTTAAAAGCTAAGTTTATTAACATATTGACATGTTTATTTACGTGTAAGAATACACAAAAAATACACACTACTTTTCAAATAGGTAATTTATTTATTATTTATTTATTTACTTATCTACTTATTTTCATGAGGTTAGCAGGTGAATTAGGATCTATCTGAAATAACAAAAGTAACAAAAAAAGAATATTGCAATTGGTTATAACGTATGTGAACACATTTTTGAAAGATATTATTATCCAATATTAAATTATTTTTTTGTTTGTCCTCGCACGTAATTGTGCGTGTTCTTAGCAACACGTATTTAACAACGAATGCGATTGAATTGTAATTTGATTTTTAACCAATTATTTGCAATAAGCGTATCATTAAGGAACGCTCTCGTAAGAATAAGGAGAGTGAAGAAGATGCGATGCTATAATAGATATATATTTCGTGGCGCCGCGTCGTGCCGTGATGATGACGCAAATATTTGATACACACACACACACACAC
>NW_012130080.1:48457-51719 GCF_000143395.1 Atta cephalotes | reverse complement strand
ACTCATATATATATATGAGTGAAACAGTTTGCTTGTTGATCATCAAAGATTTGTCACGGAGATAGATTCATATTGCAAGGACAAGACGATTAGCAATGCATGATTTGATGGGATCTAAATCTGAATATTCATACCGTAAATGAGTGTAGTGAATGATGGCAACCTACGCGCGGCGGTATAAATATTCTATTAAAACCATCGTTATATTTATTATTACAAAAACTCATATATTATATCTCATATATCATATGTTAAACAGATCAACGTATATATTTCGCTTTATAATCACTTTAATAATTAATAAAAGATTTCGAGTAATTTTTTTGAACGCATTTTCAACTGTAGGATGTATATGTGATTTGTGTATTGTGAAACTTATAATAATTTTAATACGCGAATATCCACATCCCCTTCAACTATCTTCTTATGAGAATTTTATAAAAAACTCAGACAATATATGTCCAAAAAGAGGACATAAAATGTCTTACAGACATCTTGAGGACTTTTTGTGACACGATATTTGAGAGACTATGACATACTGCAGCAGATGATCAGAACATCTTATATGTATGTATATGTTTTAGACATATTGTTTTCTGGAAATATTGTATATTAGATATAAAAATGCAATATTTTTTAAATTTGATTAAAATATATCATATATATTAAAAAATTAAAACTAAAAATTAAATTTTATTATTACATTGTTTTATTAACCATAATATTATCATTAAATGATAATTATTTTTATATTCTTTTAAGATTACTGGATACATTGTATACAGTTGTATATCTCAAAATTCAAAGTAATATTTATAGTTATGATATTTCCCCTCTTAATTCAAACGTTTCATCACGCCACGATTAAATCATGAAGTGCAATTGAAAGAAACGACAAGGAGTGCAATTTCTTTGCGGATTGATTGTACATACAAACAACTGGTTTCCGACAATTTGCTTTTATCGAAGATCAAAATGATTATCTATCCAGCATATATGCAGCAATGCATACCACTATAATGGATTGTGTGACGAGCCTCACATTCTCGAAATCTGAAATTTTTCTCGCGTTACTTTTCGCTCTAAAGCTAGAAACACAATAACCACAGGCAACAGAAACAGAGAACAGGGAATAACGAATCGTCCAATCAGAGCTTTGAGATATAAATTCGATATAGGTTTGTTCGCGCCGCATGCTCCAACATGCTCCAACATGCTCCTGTCATAATTCCTACTCATTATAATGAGCCCATTGGAGTGAGTAGGATATATTATAATAGGAGTACATGGAACATGTTGCAGCATGTGATGTGAATAAACCTTATATTCTTGTCTCGTTATTCCCTATTCAGCGTTCCTATTGCCTGTGCCTATTGTGTTTCTAGCTTGATGCAACTTATTTTCCATTTTGATGACTGACCTTAGCTTCTACATATATACAAAACGTCAATCGAAAAACATTCCGAAAAGCATTGTTTCTATGAGTTTCCAATTAATTTTTGGTAGAAAAAGAAGTGCGCACATTACTTAAATTCTCTCTTCTGTCGACACATTTTGTTCTTTTACATTAAAAAATAACTTTTCCCATTTTTTTTATATTAAAAAATAAAAAATGAAATTTCTTTGTAATTTTCTATTATAGGACATCATTTAATACAAGTACATATTCGAAGAAAAAGTCTAAAACAAAAAATACTAGATTTTTTAAAATTTTAATAAATTATCATAGAAATTGTAGTACACAATGACGTATACAATAAGTAATTTAATAATTTGGAAACAATACAGAATAATAAATGACAGGATAGAAAAACAATATATTATATCTTCTCTTTGCTTTGTTTTTGTCTTATATTTCACGCAATTGAATAACATAAAATGCAAAAAGAACAAATTTAAGGAGCTTATTATTTGCAAGATGCTTTCAACAGAGAAAATACTGTTTCATAACTTAGCTACGTTATGTATATAATTTATTTTTTTAATAGAGATCTTTGAAGTTTCGAAGCAAAAAGAAATAGTTTTTTCATTTTAAAGAAAGAGAGAAAAAATAAATCTCCACGCGCATTTAATCTTTCGCATTTTTCGTATCTGTTAAAGTCGATACAAATAAAACAATAGCTTATCGAAATAGTATAATATTTGAAAACACTCGGCAAGAACATACCTAAGCAACATGTTATAAAGGCGACTATTTTCTTGTGACATATAAGTAAATTAATAAAGCTGAAGCTTAAGTTTCACATTATAACTACTAATATATTATATAAATCCATTGCTACTGCATCCGTTGCACGCTATTCACGTTACTCGACAATCCCCGTTTATAAGATGGAAATTCTCTTTGCGCGATTTATTCACGGTAGCCTTCACTCACTTGACTGAATAATCGATTGACGCAGATTGTAGATACATCTTACTAGTGGTAAAGACGGAAATGAGGAGGCGAACATCCTCGTTTAACTGCAAGTATATAAGATCAAATCTCGTATTCAGGAAAAAACTATCAATATTTCTAACTCATTATTACTATCATAACGACTTTATGACTGTCACGAAAACTCGTGCCACAATGATTCAATGAAATCTAATTATAAATTAAAACAATGATATAAGCAAAAGTCAAAAGTTTATTTAACATTTATATTATATATTATAATATATTAAAATATTTATTTGAATTTAAAAATCATGTATTGAAAGTTGTGAACTTTTGAATAATTCTATAATCTTGTAACAATTGAAACAGTTTTGTGATTCTAACTTTTGTTTCACTCTTTTCCGATTCTTTTTACCTTTATACAATTATATTTTACAAATTTTTAATAAGTAATAATTAATAAACGTCCAAAAAGCTTTTGCAAAATATTCTCATTTTCCATAAACCTTTCTTGTCTATACAGTTGCATTACATGTTTTACAAGCAATTACAAGCAATAAAATATAATCGGTAGTCCAATTGTTTCAATCTTTTACATCTTTTTTATTTATCAGCTAATAGTAGAATGTAAAAAGAGACCGATTCAATATTTAATAATATAGTTACAACGTACATTACATGTTACATATACGTATTTCTTTAGTTTATTTGGATTTATATTGCAGTTTCAAGAAAGAATAATTAATTAGAAACGTTGAATATATGCTTGTTTCAGGAAACGAATGGATATAACAATATTACAAGAAAAATGAAGAGTTAAATGGAGTAAGAAGAAAGAGAGAGAGAGAGAGAGAGAGAGAGAGAGAGAGAGAGAGAGAGAGT
>NW_012130080.1:21616-47758 GCF_000143395.1 Atta cephalotes | reverse complement strand
GAGAGAGAGAGAGATGGATCAAATATTCTGTGTATTTCCACTCAAGTCATTTCCGTTTCTCAATGGATACAAAGCTTGACGTTATGACAGCTTATAATTTAAAATCAACAGATCAATAATCATGTTCAATTACTTTAGCCGCGAGTTTCGAGAGCTTCTTCAATAAAGTAGAAAGATTGTCCAAGACGAAAATTACGACAGTGTCAGAAAGTTATTTTCCTCCAAAGATAATCCAAAATGCAAAATCGAAAATCGAAGATTATGACCATTGTGCTCTGGTTGAAACATTTCGTCGTCCCGATGAAATAACTGAATCGTTAACATATATGATACATATATATATGTGTGTGTGTGTGTGTGTGTGTGTGTGTGTGTGTGTGTGTGTGTGTGTATGATTGATATCTATTTATAAAGAATGCTTTATTTACTTTTTTAATTATTTACTTTTTTAAACCAATTAATCGCATTAGGCAATAAGCAATTTAATTTGTTCAACCAATCTCGTATTACTGACTGCGACATGACAATCTCGATGACGTTAGCGTCATGATGCAAGGCCGTATGATGCAAAGTGCGGGTATAACTTAAGAAAAACTTAACCCGAAGAAAAGTGCGTAGACGAGAATAAGTGCGAATTCTTTTGTTGCTGTTGAGAGTGACAATGTCAACGCTCGTCACAGATACGCCGCTATACAGATCGTCCACTACTACTACCTTTGCTGGGGAATTAACGACTAGTCTCATGCCCACCGTTACCAAGATTGACACACGATTGAACATCAGTCCGGTCTCAGTTATTTTGGCGATCTCCATAGTGTGTATTCTCTCGCCCATCACCGTTACCAGTAACTCCATCATCCTAGCAGCCTTCTACAGGTACAAAAGACTCAGGACTGCTTCCAATTGTCTTTTAGTCTCGTTGGCTATTAGCGATTTCGGGGTAAGTCTTTTACTTATCATTTGTATCGTTCTTGTACAAGTAGTGTATAAGTAGTATAATAAAAACGTGTCTTATTCGCTGACGTCTTATTTGCTCACGTCAATTACGAACGCATCTTCATTTAGATTCGCGATAAATGCATGATCTGCTCGTTTTTATTGATAGATCGGCGTGTTTATGCCAGTCGGAATACAGCTAGAGCTCTCCGGTTTACCAGAAAACGGCGTTTCCGCTCTCTGCATCGTGCCGTATTGCATTGCGATCGCGCTCTGTAGTGTGAGTGTCCTAGTTACCGTGGCCATCGCGGTGGACCGTTTGACTTCATTGGCGCAACCATTGCGATATAAAAACATCATCACCCACAGCAGCGTAGAAAAATACATCGCGGTCTTTTGGATATATGCGATCGCTGTTGGCCTCTCGCCTCTCATCTATACTCAAATCATCGGAGGGATGCAATCGCACAGGTAATTATATTTACTTAATGTTTATACATATATCATTATATATGTATATGTTTACATTTCACTATTTCAGTTAAAATAAAATTGTGTAAATTTCAGTTTATAAAAATATATGCGGCACGCAAATCAAATGCAATTCATTTAATTAATAAATAAATATATATATATATATATATATATATATATATATGTATATATATATATATATATGGCTTGTTGCGTTTTATGCGCAATTTGCAAAGTATTAATCTCAAGTAAAACTATATACATGTTTAATTCAGGTTTTGGATGGAATAAAATATACGAACCGTTTATTTTTTAGTTTAATCAATGTATTATCAAGAGTATGTAAATCAAGAATATTATCAATAATATGAGCATCGAATTTTGCATCCTATTTCTTTTGTTTTATAATTTTTATCTTTTATTTTATTAATAAACTTTTACAAAAAAAACTTAAAAAGGAGAAAAACAATGATTCCGCATAATATAATTAATGTAATGTAAAATTTTTAATCGCATTTTTGCTAAAAATAAAGTATAATTCGTTTTTATTAAAATTTTCCAAAATAAAATTAATTTTACCAGTATAGAATTCCATTTTAATCTTGTTCCATACGAATCAGAATAATTGGACATTCAGTACTACAACCGCTCACTGAGTTCTTGCATCTAATTGGCATATTCCGATAGATATAGATTCCAAATATATAAACCAAATAGGTGCAAGAGCTCATTAAGCGCTCAATGAGCGGTACTGAATGTACCCATTAAATTATATATCGGCAAGCAAAACGCGCCTGCATTTGTTAGTATATTTCTCTGTAAAAGAAAGATCGTAACATTTTTTGTAGCGAGTGACGAATTCACAAAATAGGTATACGGTATATTACTAACGATATTTTAAAAATGCACGATAATTAATGTAATGTAAAATTTTCAATTTATCATGTTTTTGCTAAAGAATATTATTTAACAAAGTTGGTTGAACAATAAATTCAAACGACTTACTCAAAAAAATGAAACGACGTTAACACCTCGTTGACTGAAATTTAAAAAATTTTGTCTTTTACGTTTATCAGTAGCATTTATTATTTTGATTATGCTTTAAACGCAACTCTGAATGCAATATATTATACTATGTTTCTATGAATAGAGCTGTGAGAAATTCTATTAAAGTGCTATCTGACACTATTTACATGATGGTTTAGATGCATGTATTTAAGTCTGTGACACGTGGCATATCGAAGAAAGTGAATTACATGGTTGAAGTAATAACTGAAATCCAGAAAAATATGTTTATACGCTGCATAAGATTACGCATCATATGATATATCGTTGCATCGTGATAAAAATCAAATTATCATCATCTTTCTTAATTTTTCATTATTTACTCTCCCTTTACAACTAACTTTCTGTATAACTATTTCATTATAACAGACAAATTAAGTATTTGATTAAAGGATTTAATACATCCTAAAACATTTACAGTTTTATGTTTAGACAACAACATTGTGTCTATTGTATATACTTATTGAACAGCCATCAAAAAATAAGTACATATAAAACGATTGTATTTTTTTATTATTTTTTAAATTAGGAAATAAAGTATAATAATAACATATTATCATATAATCGGACGATAAAGTAAAATTTATTGAATGCGTCTGTGATATTTTCATAAAAAAAAAAGTTACATTTTCTTAAACAATGTAACTTTTCCGTTATTCTCGATTTGCATGATAATAATCAAGAAAATATATTCACCTTCTTATCGTTAATTTTATATTCTCTCTCACAATCAGTATCAGAAGTGATCGTCTTAAAGAGAATAATAACTAAAGTATAATAATATAATTAATTCCTAGTCGCGTATAATTTTTAATCGGGAGACATCACATCGAATATTTTTAAAATAAATATAAAAATTGTACTTATATAAATTTTACTTGATAGTTTTTACCGTCAATCATTTTTATCTGCATTAAAATGCACATTTTAATCTGTGCATTTATATTCTTTTCACATCAAATGTGGTACATCAATATTAAATTATTTTCAAAGATTAAATATTTATTAATAAACTTATAAAATTATATTTAACAAATAGATCTTTTATATTTGGTTAGTGCAAATATATTATATCGTAAATATATTAAATGTGAATAGATCTATTGTATATTTTACATTACACGTAATATAATAATCTCTTAAATATATTGCATGTACAATATTCAATAAAAAATAGGAAACACTTTCAAAACGCTCAAAATTGTACAATTATCAGAAATACAGTGAAAAATCATTGGAAAAATCAAAAAAATAAAAAAGGAATTTTAAAGCTTAAGATTTGTACTTTAACGCTTTTAGCTGTTTTTCAAAAAAGATTGCTATCTTTATCATTATCCAATTTTGTATCTTAACAAAGATAACATTACTACGTTCTACAAAATTATGTATGTACATTCAACAGTAAGTCTGTAACTTGATTAAAAATTTTTTTTCAAAAAATTTATGGTATAATAAAGTAGACAGAATTTTACCTACCTACAAAATGTTTTTTTAAAACTTTTTTATGATTTTTCTTGACCAATTAGTAGCGCAATTTTGAAGCCAAACCTGATTATTAATTGTTAAAATACAGAACTGTAAAGATAGAAAATTTTTTTAAAAACGGTCAGGTTTTTTTAAAAACGATCCAATTTTCAAGTTTAAAAGACTTTTTTATTTTTTGCGATGATTTTTCATCAAGTTCGGTGATCTGAAAATGTGCAATTTTGAATGTGTGTTTTGGAAGTATTCCCTACTTTTCGGTGGTTTATTCATGCATTTATTCAGGCATAATATTATTATAATGCGAATGAATGATCATCGAATCATCGAAGAGATACATTCGCAGAGTATATGCTTGCGATATTCTCGAGAGATTCACCTGTTTGGATTTCTGATCTAATATAAAGGGCAGCTTGCAATATATTCGAAAATATGTCGCGCGCCGAATTTGATCGACTTATGCGCCTTCGACGCGGCGCGAATGTCACTATCACTATTATATGTCAGTAATGTTCAGTCGAATGAATTTTGTTGGCGCGAGCGAGATGGCGCAGGCGCGGCACGCGGTACAGCGAATTATCGTTGATTATCATCGCGCAGATTGCAGAGACGCCATACAGTATTTACAATGTATGATCGATATAAATATTACGGAGTTGAGTTCATTGCGATTATATATGCCATGCAGTAATAAATACTTACAAAAACGTCGCCAAATCGCATGAGTTTCACCTGTTCCGTTCGGTACAGTTCAGTATCGGTAATCGATTGCGGCGCGGCAACAACTTCAGCTACAACAATAGTCAAATCAATTATATGTCTAATTAATTGTAACCGTCCCGGCCGCGTCCCACCTGCGTTCGACTCAGTGGAATATAGGTATAATCGAAAATTTATATTGTATATACTTGCTGCGAATTCCCAGTAGATAATCACGCTGAACGATCATTACGCTGAGCGATATATCACAGTTTTCTATTAATATAATCGCTCTCGCTCTGATTTGCGTATTACTTCTCGCCGCTAATCCGGGAGCAATGGTTGCTTTCCATTTTTACACGAATGATACTTATACTGAATTTATACTGAATTAAAAGATCTGTTTTTTAACTATTTTTTTTTAACTGGTGCACATATAATAATTATTGCATCAGTTCCAGAGAGAGAGTGCAATAAAAAACAGATCTTAGTATTATATATACTTACATATATAAACTCATGTGAATATTTTATATATTTAGTACTTAGATAATGACATCATTATATAAAGTGCTTACTTTACTGACAACAACACAGCAATTTTATAACTTCACTTTTAATGTGAGTTAACAATAAGTAAAACTCATTACCTGCAGTAAAGTTGATAAAGCACACGAGCTTGTACAGTATTAGGTCGTCGGTACAATATTATCACAATTGTAAATTCTATTTTAATTTAATGAATTGGAAAACATAAATATAATAAATAAAAATACAAAGAAAGAATATTAGTATTTAATATTGGAAAGATATTGAGTAATACCATAGATATATTGTAATTCTAGGGCGATTAATCTTTGATATTAATTTATCTTCTCTGTAGCGGAAACTGCAGATTCGATGCGGCCGTGTTACCACCAGTCAGAGTGTTTCTGGTCGTGGCAGTTTGGGCACCGAGCGCCCTGGTTTTATTGGGTTGCTACATGTACGTCTATCTTGTCGCGCGTGCACATGCACGTGCGATTTACACAGTGGAATTATCATTTAGACATCAAACGCAGACGTTGGCACTACCTCGTTATGGACAAACCTTAGCAGTCACGGTTGGCGCATTTTTTATTCTGTGGCTTCCATTCCAAGTGAGTGCAAGCTTCCATTACTGAAGGAATATGTAACTTTCTTTCTTTGATTTACATCACATTGATATAAATCCAAGTTTCAAACTGTGATCACAGTATTATGGAGTTACACATGTCTCGTATCCTTCGTAGGCACATTTTTATTTACTCCACCGGTACTCGCTGAATCTTTTTTTGTCTAGCTAAAATTTTGTTACTGCGCGCTCTAGATTTCAAAAAAATCTAAAAAAATTCAGAATTATTTTTCAGTATCTTTATTACGTTGCCAAATAGGTATTTAACTCAATGCTGTTAAAACTTTTATTTAATAAAAATTGTAATTTGTGCCACACACAAAAAATTTGAGGATGAAATTTCATTTGAGTGAAAAAAGTGTGTCCCCTTACAGATGGATTAAAATCATTAAAATCTCGTCTGTAGTGTTTATATGTTACCATGGATTGACATTTTGCTGTCGCCATGTTTGCCACATTCTTCTTATACCGAAGAAATAGGAAATTTAAATCTATTATAGTGTTGATTCTATTGCTTCATATTTTTGTGATTTTATTATATATTGTATCTATCAACTAAATTACTAAACTTACGTCGTGCTTCAAATTTTGAATTTTATTACAAGTGACTAACATATATTTATTGTTTTATAGAAAAATTTTTTCTTTTTTTTTTTTTTTAATTGAGATACGGCCATATTAGTAAAACGCACATGCATATTTCCCCTATGCAAATTGCAAAAAATAAAAAAGTTCTGTATCATCTATTTATGCCACAAAGATCAACACAAGAATGTTCAATGGAAAAAAGTGAAAGAGAGAAAACATAAGTTTGAAAGATATATCGTGACCGTATTCGCCTCATTAAATATTATTATCAAGAAAGAATTTGAAGAAATACGTACATACCTATAAAGGAATATTTTTTTCAAAGCAATATATTTCTTACTCAATTTTCTGTTTGATATTACAACAATGAGGTAAGCTTACGAGATTAAACATCAATATATTGATGTTTTTTTGAAATTTTTGTTAGGTGATTTGAAAAACAGACATTGGAAAACAATATTAAAATTCCCTTGACTTTAACTTGTTTCATCTTCACAAGGGAGCAAAGATTTCATTGAAAATCGACGAAAAAATCGATGTAACTTGTAAAATTATTATAAATGATAGGACATGTTTATTGTGATTGCTAGATATGAAGAAAGGAGAGAAACGATACTGCTCTTTTTGTTACTTTTTATATGAATCTTCCCTCGTGAATAAAAGAGGGAAAAAAAAATGGGAAAATACTGTGTTTCTCCCAGTGCATTGAATTTCTTTTTAACGTGAAAAGTTTATTAAATAAGATAAATGAAATTTAATTCAAAATGTCCAATTATATACCATAATAGTAGCATAATAATAATAATTAACTGAAGAATCATGCGCGTCGATCACATTATGTAAATTGTATTGGTACAATACGTGAAATATACAAGATGTCCCAGAAATAGGTGAAGCCAAACTTTAGTACCATATTCTAATGTCACTAAGAATGAAAAAAATACGTCATATAAATATATATTATATTATAAGTACAGAAATTCTTCCTTTTTAAGATATAAACACTTTTTGTTTGCGAGAGAATATTTTCAAGATTTGTAACTTAAAGAAATTAAGCTGAAAATGACTTCCTTGTGTATCATGATACATACTTCGCATCGACGATGAACTCTGAAATTTCCATTAGCTCGTCCGTACATGAAATGAATATCGGCTCACTTGCGCGATATTGGAATAAATCATCTTGGTTAGATGATTATCTTAACTAATTATTATCTAACGTTATCTTAACTATGCGACGTTTAGATAGAAACTAATTTACTGTCTCGGATAACAGTATTACTTGCTCTATAATATTTACTTTGTATTTATGTACTTTGTATGGTATCTGTTCGTGTAAAGCAAATTTTTGACATAAAAAAGTGTTTATATCTCAAAAAGGAAGAGTTTCCGGACCTATGCATAACCTTCTTTCATCCTTAAGGAATACGATACTAAAATTTGGTCACAAATTTCTAGAACACTTTATATGTATCTGCAAATTATAATACATAGGGTGTGTGTGATGATGATCACATAATCTCTTATAAACAAGTAGAGCGGACTAAACTAATAATCCTCTACTATTTTGCAATTTTCACAATTTTTTTAATTATCCAATGTCAACAAAATGTCTAAACAATAGATGCATAAGGTAATTGTAAGATATCTTAGAACTCTAAGAGTTCTTTAAGAAAAATCTTTAAGATATTTTATAAAGAAAAGAACTTTGTAAAATATCTTAAGTGTCTTATCTAATGCGTCGATTTTATCCGTTTATTCGGCAATCTTTAGAAATTACAATAATATCTCGTTATCTATTGCAAAAATTGCGGATTATGCAATCATTACTGAAACACTCTGAGAGAACACTCTGTATATAGGAGATACTCCCATTCTCCCCTTTAAAAGAAATAATCTTTATATTTTTCTCTTGCATAATTGTTTACCACATCTAAAAGGATTCGCGATACACAATGAATTTTTATACGGATGAAGTGAGACAGATTTGAATGAGCTGATGCGGCAAGCAAGTTATATCGATTTCGAAACGTTTTTTCTCCGTTTTTGCTATACAATAATTTAGAAAATTACAAAAATCAATTCTCGTTACATATAATGTAATTCTAGCAATTACAAATAAATGAAAGATCTGTTTTCTGACTGAACTAGTGTATTAGTGTAACTTTTGGAACTTAAAGTAAGAGATAGGTACATGTTTGATATTTAACGAAAGCGAGAAAAAGTGCACTACAAAAGTACTCTCAGAGTGTTTCAGTAATGATTGCATAATCCGCAATTTTTGCAATAGATAACGAGATATTATTGTAAGTTGTAGTGCAGTTTAGTTGGAATAAGAAACAGATCTAGAATCGCAAGAAAATGTTAATAAACATACGAGGCAGTCTAAGGGCAGTTTCTTTAACATGGTTTTTCTCTTTTTCTAGATTTGCATGCTGGTGGACATTTTCTACGGAACCAACATCCTATCGGAATGGGCGGTAGTGTGGCTAGGTTTGCCAATCCTTGCGCACAGCGGCGCAAATCCATGGATTTATGCTTTTCATCACGGTGAGATGCGCATCGCTGCCGGAAAAATTGCTCAAGATCTGGTCGCTTTGTTTGGTGTGATGCCGGGCCATTACGGCTGTTCACCGACAAGATGCGGTACCAACACGAACCTTGAACTGGCCGAGGTGAATTATGATGAAGAGAGCAATGAAAGCAGACGGCATCCGCCCGTAGAGGATTGCTTTACTACTACCAAACACCATAAGGCTCTTTATAAGAATAGATGCTTAGAAATATCAGGTAGACACACCGATATCTCGCTCGAGAAGCATGACAACGAGCATATTGCGTCCTGTAGCAGTCGATCGGGCGACATCATTGGGGAAAATATTCATGACCTGACGAAGATGCTCGAGCCAAGATACATCATCGACCGAAATCACGTTATCGACTCCAATCACAATATTGACAAGATAAAAAATCTCAAATATTTGTTGGATCCGACTTTCAACAAGATTAGGCATCTCCGACGATTGAATCACAAACGAATAAACAGGAATAACTTGCCATTGATTTTCGAATCGGAGAAATTTATATCTTATCAGAATTTGAAGAGCGACGGCTCACACAGCAATCGTAAGTTTCTTCAATTGAACGCCCTATCGGATCCGATACTAAATGTTGATACTTCCATAGTAAACACGAAGAATTCGAATCAAGTAATGTACCGCGTAAATAATGTTACCTATCAAAGACAGAATCCAAACTTGACCATGTCAGATTCGAATCTCGAAGCGGCAACGGTGCATACTTCCGAGGTAGACACAAGACTCTTTCCGACAAGTAATAACGACACGGAAAGCTATGGTTGCTCTGTGCAAAATCTCAATCACGGATACGAGGATGCATTAGCGAGACACGCGATGATGCTCTGTCAACAGATGGAGGATCAACAGAAAGAAGCCATTAGCAAGGCTTCTTCTCGTTCGCGACCCAAGTTTCGCCATTTTGGACGCGTGAATCCGAATCTGAAACATAAACTGCGAAACGGCTGCTCCTCCTCGTCGTCGGCGCTTAATAAGACAAGCTGCAAGACGGATACTTTGAAACGAAGCGCATTCCCGCACCTAACTATTACGTCGAACAAATTAGCCAATCTTATTAACCTAGATTCACCATCGAGAAATATGCGTACATCCGCGCACATAATAAATTTTACTGCCAAAACCATGACGCAAACTCATAAAAAATTGGAGGCGTTGAAGCATTCTGAGTCGATTAATGCAATCGGCGATCCAGTAATGCACCGAGTAACTCTGTTGGAGCCTTTCAATTTGATGGATTCGTTGGTTGTTCCGACGATACACTCGGAACCACCGAGTCCCATAGATCCTCTCCCCGCGGCATCTCTTCAGGCCGAAGAGACGCAGAGTCTTGAGATCCCGAGATCTGTCATGGACATCATCGCGCAACGCACTAGTTCGCCTGTAAGTAAAAGAAGCAATCAGAAGCCCATAAGACGCTCAATTCCTATAGTACCGACCGTATTACTAAATATCGAGGACTTGAGCGAACCGTTCGAACAAGGTGATGATCAAATTCTGTGTCAAAGGAGTGACCCTCTATCCTCCGGTAATACGTCGACGTTGGAGCCGATCGATCTTTTCGAGGCACTGCTGAGGAACTCGGACAAAAGTAGAGACACGAGACTATCAGAACCCATCTTCGCCGAGCACGATTCCACCAGGTTTAGCTCAAGACGTCCATCCGATTCAAAGTGGTCCGAGTCCTCTAGGAGCCAAGAGGTCTTATCGAGCGCTGCGATGGAGCATCAAATCGCGTTCCCATTGTTTTATTCGGTCAACGATTTTCAGACTTGTAACAGCGGCAGCGATCTCAACGATCTCACCTCCCTGGATCCCTTTATGTGTCCCGACGCTCTGACGTCATCTCTGCGCGAGTCCTTCTTCAGCGCGCCATCCATGCCTGACTCGGATATATTCACATCTTTCGAGGAAAGCTACGAGCCGGTCTTTACGCCTGATTCCGAGCGGGACGCTCGTTTGGCGTACAATTCGATGTCAACAATGAATTTAAAGAGGTGTGCTATAGAAGCGGTTTTTCAAAGTAAATCTACGGAATCGATGCACCGTGTCAAGCATCCCTCGACGCGATCCTGCACGATTCTTAGAGTAGAACCGGCTGTACATTCGAATAGATTACGCGTCAGACCCTGCGTGGATTACATCTTGAAGGAACCGTCGCCGGTTAAGAGGAACCCGCGTTTGGCACCTCTTGCTATTCCCACACCCACCGATATCTGTACTCCCACGTTTGACATCGTATCGGAAATCAAAAGCGATAACGGTATTGGCGTTAGAGTTTGAATCGTTCGAAAAATAAATAAGAGTCTGCGAATTTTCTCGCGTGTTTGCACTAGAGATATTTCAGTCGCGATATCGAACTCGAAATTCTCGAAAGAATTTGAAAATCTTTTTATTGTGGCTTATAGGATAAAAAGAGAAAGAAAGAAAGAGAAGAACAAGATCCAGAGAGTGTGCGAAAACTATATGATACGTAAGACGTTTTTATACTCCAGATATATCGCATATAATACAAAACGTATGAAATACTACTGTCAAATAAGTCACGTATGTTTTTAATAATTTCTTTTATTCGTAATGTGCTACTCGATAATGTAACCAAGTTATTCGTGTAATTAGTACTATATGGACTATAATTTGTTATAATTCATTTTAAAACATTTTTTTCGCAAGAGGCAATATATATTTAAAATATTATTTAATATATACAGCTATTTATATATTACTTTTTTACTTGCACAAGTCTTATACTTTTTTATCTTTTTTAATACTTGATCCTGTCATACTTGTTTATACTTCTTATAATCATATACTTCTTTCATATACTTCTTAGATCAAATTCAAAGTAATTTATATTTTTAATCATTGAATGAAATTAAAATCACCTCCCTCTGAGAATTTGAAAGCTCGATGTTCTTAAGTAAAGACTGTTTTGATTATCAGATATGTACGGCACTATACTGGATTGGAGTATAAAGTGTTTTCAAATTACAATATGATGAGGAAAGGGAATATTTTATGTCATTAGTATTATCGCTTTTTTTTATTTTCAGTGACTGTGTTTCAACTTAATAAACAATATTTAATTGATGTAAAAGGTAGCGATATATTGAATTTGTTATCGATCGATAATCAATATTTGATCATCTCGAACGAATTATCACTTTATCTAAATTAATATTAGGTGTAGTAAAAAGAAATCCATTATTTTTGCATGAAATTGAATGGAAATTCAAAATTTACCTAATAATATTTAATCATTTAAGCTAGTGATTCGTTTATTTCTGATCAAATATAATTTTTATCAATAAATAAATAATATTCCGCCTCAAATACAAAACGATATTTGTTGTATAGAAGTAGAAGGGGAACTTCTCTATGTGGTCCAATGCATTATCTGTTACATTATATATGTACATTGTACGTACATAATAAATACGAACGTGCAGTGCGTTCTATTTTGCGAGTCAATTGAACCGTGTGAATCGAATGGTTATTCAAAAGTTCCGTAAATGGCGTGCCAAGCAAATTGTTTTAAATCAATTTTCCTAGTCACCTCGTGCTACGCCTGTAACATATTGTATATCGTGTACCTGATTAGAAATTATATATTTGTTGATTGGAAAAGATTTTGAAGATATATATTGCAGAATATTGAATATATATATATATATACTGAATATTGAATATATATATACTGAAATATTCTTTAATAAGAGGCAAACTTTAAAATTTAATGCCGATAATGTAGTCGTTTTTTTTTAGTCAATAAAATTTTGTATTCTTGCTTAATTATATTTTTGCGCGATTTATTTTTGTAATATAAAATTCTCTTTCAGAGATAATATTTTATCTAAAAGTCTTTCTATCTTATTAAAGAAAATAATATATTACTCACTATCTCAAAGAGAATACGAAAATTATAAATTTATCTATGCCATAATTAAAATTTGTTTTTAAACTGTGCGAAATCGTTCTTTTTTTTTTTCTTATTGCTAAGAATGATACATATAAATTGTTTAATCCGCTAATTTTTTGTTCAATCTGTATAAAATTATATTACATACGTATTGAGGCTGTTGAAGATGAAGATATTACAGATAGATGAATAGAAAAAAAGAGAAAGTGAGAGAAATCAGTCATAAATATAAGGCTCAATAATGGATCAGTTTTTATGTATAAAAGGTGCTATCAAAGATGTGAACACAAATTTTACACCTTTTATACACCTAACTCAAAGGCTATCCATAATAATGAGTCTTGTATCTGTAACACCTATTCATAACATTATAGATTATATTACATATGAAAATTAACTAATTTTATCGGGACCCAATTTTCCACATAATTAGTGCGATATCTTTTCAAAAGACAACTAATAAAGTTAAATCATTCTATGGAAATTGAAACTATCATGTTGAAACTATCAAACTATTTTCTTTATATTATTTAATTACGTGCACAGTTACGTTACTATATTTGCATTATCCTACAACTCTTCTCTTAAATCTTTAATTTTATTTATACCGTAAAAATTATTTTGTTAATTAATATGAATGACGAAATCGTCCAAAAAACACGAAATAAAGAAGAAAAGAATAATCGCACTTTTTACAAATGCCAATTGAATATTGAATGCTTTTATATATGAAACAATCGAGAAAAGTTATGTGTAAAATGTTATTTTAATCATTTTAACATTTTGTGTGTGTGTGTGTGTGTGTATGTGTGTGTATTCTGACAAACTTTTTTTAAAAAAAGAAAAAAAGAGTGTGTATGAAAGTTTTCTATACTTCGTGTGTACCTAAATGTCCCATTTGAAATAATTTAAGAGCCGACACAAAGAATTTTGCACGCATCCACGTATATGTAAACAAATGTGCGCAAGTGCAAGCTATATATAAATATTAGAATTGGATATTTATTTCTTTTCGCATTCAAATTTTTATTGATTTTATACGATTTGTCTTCCATATCATACAAGTTGTAAATAGATGCTATAGTTCCATTATCAAGATATTAGATTGTCTGATATCTTTTTACTTTGTAAAGTGACGATAGCAAGCGCAACAGATGAATTTTCTTTAATTAATAATTAATAATTAATAATGGTTCTCAAGAATATATTATATATACATGAATATATATATATATATATTATATATACTCTGAATATACTAATTATGAAAAAGATAAGTACACTCAAGCTATTTTCTCTTGAATTTGAGAAAACATTGAAAAAGCGAATGTGTAAGATTTTTGAAAATGTTTATGTTTAAATACTTGCTAGCAATTAATCTCATTATGTTATAATGAGTAGAAATTAAGGCATTTATTACAACACATTTTTACAAACAAATTTTCATAACTTCATGAGACAGCGTTAAAATGTACATTCTATAAAAGTAAAATTCGAGTATTTAAACGATAAACGCTAATATATTTTTATGGAATATATCTTTTTATGCTTATGTATCTGTGTGCGTGTGTGTATGAGTGTGAGAGTATGTTTACTTATGTGAAAGTAAAATCTATTGAGATTCGCTATACGACTTTGATTAGTAAAAAATTGAAAAGTATTTCTTATTTTTTCTTCATTACACGGATTTGATTTCCAAATATAAATGCTACATGATTTTCTCATTTTAATAAGCAAAAGTATTTTGAATTAAAAAAAATTAAATTAAAAATTAAATTAAATTTTATTATGTTAAGAAAAGAACTATCCATACTAAATACGTATGTGATCTCTTCTTTTTTAATCGCCTATAAGATCAAAGAAAAAGAATAAAAATTGGATAAAAAGAATAAAAATTGGAAAAAAATTAGGAAAAAAATTGAAAAACTATGTTAATTTTTAATGTAATTGTTATGTAAAGATATAAATAAAAAATAGATGTATTCAAATTTCTCTTATGTAATTTCTCTTATGTATGTTAATTTGTTTTGCCTTGATAAAAATTTTTTTAAAAATATTAATTAACCCTTGATACGTATACCTGTATGTGATGAGTTTCGTATCCCGGATTAATTTTCATCACTTTTATAAGTATATAAAGATTATTACATATACTTTAACATATATGTTGCAATATTCTTAAAGTTGACAATTCCAATTTACAAAGGAAAAAAATAATTCAAGTGTCGACTGTCCAAAACACATTATATAAACAATGCATTTTATTACTTTTACAAAAACAACTAATTAGAGAAAACCTTTTGAATTTTTATTTGAATATTTTTAAACTTTACAAATGTAATTAGATTTTTTTAAGATTTTTTAAAATATTTATAATATTTAACGCATATCGTTTCGTTTTCAATTTTTTTAGTAGTTGGTGAAATTTTTGCAACATAAACGAGAATCAATTGAAAATAAAAGATAAAAATATTTTAGTTACAAAAAGGGAGTTACATTCGCTACATTTTCATATGAAGGTCTTTGTAATGATATTAAAATATATAAGATGAATTTCTAAAACGTTCTCATCGGAGAGTACGCAGGAATTAACGGGAGCCGGTACTGTGCATAATAAAACTTATTCTCTAACTAGACGCCAAGATTTTTTTTAGTATAAATAATTATATTTAGCCAGTGTTTCCAATATATTTAAAAGAAAAAATACTTAAAGCAAATATGATCCAATCGTGTGTATTAATCAAGGTTAATGTAATAATAATAATTTAAAAAAGAAAAATTATTGATATTGTCTATAATTGTGATGTCAAATCATATAATAGATTATATATATATATATATGTATATATATATATATATATATGTTTATTGCTTTATTGCTATTCTTGCAAAATCATGTATGTTAAAAAAAATTGTAACAGAATCGAAAGTGCGACGAAGATATGTTTTGATATTTCGAAGCATTATAACATATTTTATGCTGTGTGCGCGCGCGCGCGCGCGCGCACACACACACACACACACACACACACACACACACATATACATATACCACATATCCATATTTATCTCACGTATATGTACAACATAAAACAAAATTATAATATACAATATGTATAGATGTATGTATATATGAGATTCTATATGTATAATTTAACTTATTACGAATATTGTATAATTTTTCCCATTTCTAACAGTAGACTCGATCATTCTGCCGATCTGTTTTTTCGTTAACTTTTTAGATTTTTAACTTTTTAGTGTATTTTAAATAACTATTATGTTTAATATTCAATTTTGGATTAAACATGTTCTATTTTAATATTTTTAATATCGAATGGATATATCGTAATTTTAAATTTGTAATTTTAAATTTGTAACGTCTTAATGTAAAACGGTCGAGCCGTTGCGAGTTTTGATGCATACTTCACTCGATGTTGTTTGTTTTGTTCTCATCTGTATTAATCTAAGGGCAATTGAAGGTTTTAGCTGCGCAAACAGTAAACGTGATTACACGAGCGAACCAGAGAGAAGAAGAAGAAGAAGAGTAGCAAATCTAGTGTAGGATTATAGAGATTTGTGCCAATTTGTGTGTGGTACGTGTTTATCGTTTCATGTTCAGTATTCTAAATGAATGCGATAAGTAATATATATGTGTGCATGCATTTCTATTTACTTTAATATTTATAGGTTTTACTCGTAAACATGGAATCGGGATACATAATAAGGAATAACGCCAGGATTACTGCGAAGGATATAACAAATTCAAGTGTATCATCAGAATGCATTTGTTATAGACCACATTCTCACATTATTTGCAACGGTTGTGGATTTTGGACTAAAGGAAGAGTAAGATACTGTTGTCCTCAACATCCTAAGGTTATTATTTTATTCGCATCATATTTTATATTTTTTTGTCTCTTAATCTTACTTTATAATTGAAGATATAAAACAATATTATTATATGTAGGGCCGGTTGTTTCATCTTCAGATAAACTATGTGGTAATTTATCTATTGGATAAACAAAAGAATAAGAGCATAAAAGAGCATAAAAGAGCATAAAAGAGTAAGGGTTGTTCCACCTTTCGGTAAACTTCAGCTCACTCTCTTACTCTCTTACTCTTTATGCTCTTTATGCTCTTTTAATTTTTTACTCTTTACTGTTTTGTTTATAAATTATTATATAGTTCAGCTGAAGATGGAACCGATCCTATTATAGAGTAAGACAGTGAGCTGAAGTTTACCGAAAGGTTGAACAACCCAGCCTTAATCGATAGATTTAAATAATACATTATTAATGTGCCATCATATATTAATATTATTATCCTCAACTTTCTTTTATTTTACAGATTGTTTTTCTACACGATTATGCTCAATGTCCACGTTGTAGGAGCTATGACTTTATGCTTAAAGAGATCTAAAATAAACATGACTATTTTTTTTAGACGAGTTAAAGTTATAAATTAGACAAATTAAACATAAGTAAGATAATTAAGTTAAAAGTTGATAAATAATTTAAATGAAACTTATAGTTTTACTATATTGAGTGAGTTAATGAATGAATAAAAATATATGAATAAATATTGTAAAGTGTGATATACGATAGTATAGTGGAACGAGGATTTGTTTGGAAAAGACTGAGATATTTTCATATATCTATAACAGATGACATTGAAAGATGCTTGTGCACTTATATGTATGTGTTTAAAGTCAAAGTTAGAACTGTAAAAATGTTTAATATCTGTATGTGAGAGTCAAGAATATCTTTATTTTTTATCTTTATCTTTCACAATACATCAATTATCAGAATATTGTTACAAATTAGACTACTATATATTGTTACAAACAGTATTGGCATTGCAAGAAAGGATTATTCTAAATTCTAAACTATGATTATAAGTATAATATGAAAATGATAACAAAATTTTTTGATAATAATGTTAAAGAAATAATCATAAAGTAAGAATAAATAGTATATTGTTTTAAGAAAGCAACTATAAAACTGTATACAATATACTTCAATTCTATATCCTGAAAAGATTAGCTTCTTTAATTCAAGTGCCTGTAATAAAATTGTAATATATTGGATAATTTTAATATATAATAATTACATGTTTGAAAAAATACTCTTGCTAAACAATTTAACATGTAACATATTTTGATTCTTAATACATACGATGAAAAGTTTTTGAGAATATAGGAGGATACCACAATAGGAGGATATATAAATGAGATAAAAACTGCTGATTATTTTTAAATATCTTTAATATCTTATTCATCGATATAATATGCAATGGCACCGACGATTATTAATTAAAGACGGCCCGCCCTGGAGGCTGAGACCTCTATTCTTGAAAAAAAAACTTATACCAGAGAGAAATCTGAGAGAGAATGTGAGAGCCTTTTTCTTGTAACTGTAACTGTAATAAAATACGTACTACTGCCCTCTAAAGAAGTGGATACTAACTACATATGATGCATAGTATAAGTCATGGAGGATGAAGATTAAAGCCTTGTGTCCACGATACTAGAAATTGGTCCAAGACCTCGGATAAAGAGAGAATTAACCAATTGCAATGGTCATGTAATCAAATTATTCAAATGTGATTTGTTAATTTTTTCTCTGTTCGGACAGATTTCTAGCATTGTAGACATCGGGCTTAAGGAGATCGAAGTAGGATTTGAAAAGTGTGATTAAAATCAGAGAGTCGATTGTGTATCTTAGAATGAGATAAAATTGCAAAAGTGAATAAATTCATTAGTTATTGATCAATTACATTATGAATATTTCAGTGAATTTGCTCACTTTTTGTAATTTCCACCTTATTTCGAGATATCGAAAGATTTTCGAATCGAAACCCCCAGGTTTCTGAATTGGTATTGGTGGTGCTTGGTAGTGATGTTCGATTTACAAAACTCCTCTCATATACGCTTACGCACATACAACCGAATGCACATAACCTAAGAATAGAGATGTTATTCATTGACATCATGCTCTGACACTAAGAGAAAGACGTAAATTGTCAGAACTGCATGAAGAATGGAGCACTCTTCATATAAAATTGGTATGACCTACCGTGCAAACTACAAGAATGTCGTTAGAGTTCCTTTAGTAAGAGTTAAAGTTAAGACATAAGAGATAAAGTTAAGACATAAATTAAGACATCGGAAGGACGCCATTGCCGGAAACAGCACAATTTCATCATAGTTGACAGTTAATAGGCCGATTTCGCGTTCGCACCTTCTACACCATGGAAAAATTGCTCACATCAATTCACAGATTTATTATCGTATTGAAAGTATTTGCAAATGGCGGCGTTTAAAGGGACTCGAAATTTGACCAATCAGAGATTGGTACCCCTTATGACTTGACTCCGGCTATGGCCGAAGTCTCGTTACAAAAGTGCTCAGAAGTGTTTGATAGATCATTAGAAGAAAGAATTTTACAAACTGACCAATTACAAAACACTTCAAAACGTTTGTAACATCGCGTTGATTATATCCTCATTACTAGAGGGATTACTCCCTCTAGGGGGTCGATTCTGTATCTTCAAACAAGGTAAAAATTACAAAAGTGAGCAAATTCACTAGATGTTGATCAATGAAATTATTAGTATTCTAGTAAATTCGCTCACTTTTATAATTTTTACCTCGTTTCAAGATATAGAATCGATCCCTAAGTATCGTGGAACAAAAGCGATATCTCAATCGAACCTAATTCAGATAACCACTTTTGAACGCTTTTTGACGGCCTCGTCCATGGGTGCTTTCCAATTGCAATAGACACTTTCGTACACACGGTGACCATAAGACTTATAAGATAGACGGAGCATTCATACGAGAGAAACTGAAAACTTGAGAAAGAGAAAGAAATAATCGGGGAGTAGTTCTATTTTTTTCTAATGATGAATTAATTGGTCGCCGCGGCTGGAAAGTGACCGAGAGCAACGAAGATAGACGTTCAAAAATTGTGGTCTTACGATAAAGCTGATTAGCCGCCCCCTGTAAAAGAGAGAAACAACTATGTCTGGAGAAAGCATTATAAACATGAGTATCCGTCACTTTTCCTCACTCCTTGCTCTGTTTCCACTCTGCCGCTGAGCTGAAAAGATTATGGTCGTTACGATTGTTATAGATTATAGCTTTTAAACTATGAAACCTTGTAGCTTCGTGTTTATGTATTTCTGCACTTCAAAATTTTATCACAAAACTAAGAGACAAAAAGAAAGATATAAAAAAACTGAAATATTATATATTAACAAAGGCAAAAAAATTTATAAAATGCCTTGTTGCATTGCAGTAAACTGTATCAATAAATCAGAAAAACGTATTCGATTATTTAAATTTCCTGCAGATAATATTCGTCGCAACTTGCTGTATTGCTATAAAATAAATATATGACTTGACGTGAATAAATGTCATTACACTTTCTCGCTGATGAGAAATTTCAATTTCCTTTTCTTCAAACATATTTGGCATGACTTGACATACATATTTGGCATCTTATCTAGAAATAACCTGAATGCCAGATACACTTTAGGTCCTGAAATATAATATTACAATAGATATTCAACTAATTTTAAAAGCAAAAATGGAATGAAAGGAGCTACAAAATTTCAAGCAGCAAATACAAATCATAACCTGTAATCCGTCACAGCTCAGTGGAATGAGGACAAAACAAGGAATGGGAAAAGGAATAAAAATGGTGGATGCGAATACCTAAGTTTCTAATATTCTGGAATAGAGCTGTCCTTCAATGTTGTCTTCAGCTTCTCTCGTATAAACGCTCCGTCTATTTTATATAAATCTATGACGGCGATATAAATTGCGTTCCAATTGTTATCGTTGACACAACGCTATACATCTGTACTCAGTCAAGCCTGTGTAAGCCTATGTTTCAAGTGATAATTACTGCGGTGGCTATAAATGAGGTTGGAGGATGTTGAGTAGGTGGCACTTATACTTTTTTTTGTTTAATACAGGAAACAAGTTACATTCAATCTAACTCTATCCGAAATGGATCTCAATCTACGTGCGTAGCGTACACATTCTGTTCCAATTGAATCGTGCATGTTACACTTTATATATTCCTGTGTATGTTTGTGTTATCTACAATAGATTTTTAAGCCTTAAAACATAAAGAATGGACGAATCATAATCAATTATTCTTTTCGTATTCGATTGTAAGTTAAATTCTTAAGGTTTAAGGATGCCGTTCCATGATGTGTATCATTGTACGCGCATATTCGACGAAGGATCTGATCAATTGACTTGTTCCACCGTTTTATGTATATGACAATTTTGTTCTTTATGTTCCATGCAGCGGATCGCACGTAAGTGGATTGGCGATCTGCTAATTCGTTTACGAGCAATCCGCTGGGCTGCGTTCAGGAATAGCGCCTATAGATATATAATTCGCCTATAGATAGATATATAATATAATAATAGATATAAAAGAATAGACAATTCTACGTTGCATTTTTGCTATAATATACATGACGTAACCTATAGCTTAGAGTGTCATCACATACGGCGTAACTTACGTAAGTATAATTTGCACTGACCAATCATATCGTTTCACTTGAACATTAGTTTCTAGTCTAGTCACTTTATGCTTTTTATGCTATTTTGTTGTTACACCAAAACATGATGGAATCATGCGTAAATTCAATTTTTGACTCATTTTAGTTTATTCTGTCTGAAAAAATATTGGGTTTTGATTTTGCAACAGTATAATTACAGAAGTCGTGCACCCCCCTTTGTATCGCGTGAAAAGTCGAAATTAGTCAAAACCCATGTAGAACAATACCATTATAGACCTTATTTTATATCTCTGTGACAGATTTTTTTAACTTCAATAGTCATCAACTATAACGCTTAATCTCAGATTACAGAGCAGAGCGACACTTCTTTTGTCAGATTCTTTCGTTTCATGCAAAAACGCGTCGAATAAGTTTAAGAGTAATCTCGCAAAACTTTCCGATTTTAATAATTCATTCATCCGCTCATATGTATGCGATGGAAAGGTGCCGGTTCCCCATGAGGCGTACTTTTCGAGATGCATAGGTTACGAAAACCAATCGTAAATTCGTTTAGCATTTCTGTTAGAGTGTACAGATTCATTCTAATCAGCAATCGCATTTCTCTAATCTTCCGCGAAATACGCCCAATGTAACCAGCTTTAAGAATAGCGTATTCTAGTAAAGCAAATATAATGTATTCTAGTAAAATTACTAAAATCTGCAGATTTTAGGGGCTCCGCACAATAAAAGGAACAGGAAACAGAGAACAGAGAATTTCAACCTATCAGAAACTGTGTATTCCATAATACA
Organism: Atta cephalotes; assembly: GCF_000143395.1. Classification (NCBI taxonomy): domain Eukaryota; kingdom Metazoa; phylum Arthropoda; class Insecta; order Hymenoptera; family Formicidae; genus Atta; species Atta cephalotes. The sequence continues at coordinate 25,518 of NW_012130080.1, read as the reverse complement.
TGATTTCTGATAGGTTGAAATTTTTTTTCTCTGTTCTTTGTTCTCTGTTCCTTTTATTGCGCTGAGCTCTTTACGCTTACACAAATTACGCCTCATCACTTTCAGTGATCTAATTTCCATTAAATCAGATCAAAATGTAAGAACCAACCAACTACAGTCGAGCATTCCCTTGTCGTTCGATTGTAACAGGGAAATACTCGACTGTGGTTGGTTGGTTCTTAGGGTAAAAATCACACAGTGCAGAAAACGACTACGGAATAGAGAATTGAATCATAGATACAATCAATCAGCGTTATTTGAAATAACGCAGAATAATGCTGATTGATTGCTTCTATGTTGTGTCGTTTTCCGTACTGTATGATTTTACTTCGGTTTAAACCTTCAACGGAAATTAGACCAGATTGATTGATTGAATTCTTCAATATGCGAATACGCGCGTATGACAATACACGTCATGGGATGGCATTCTAATGACCGCAATACTCTTAATAACGTATAACGCATGTTGCATAGTGCGTAAGCGAATCAACTAATCAGAATCTTTCCTTTCCTTCTATTCCTTTCCTTCTATTATATAGAAAAGAATAATGATTTCGATTGATTGATTCTCTTATGCACTATGCATTATATTTTATGCAAGAGTCTGTGTTGCATAAGGGTGAAATCACACGATCCGGAATAGAACTGCAGAAAATAGAATGCATTATTGAAGCAACCAATCAGTGTTATTCCGCATTTTTCTATCATGCAAGTTTTGTATGCTATGTTTATATGATATATCAAAGATGTATCCAGCATGAATATAATTTAAAAACTACTAACTTCATGTATTAATAATTTGCTTATTAAAATGAAATATAATTTTTCAAATTATAAAAATAATTATCATTGTTGTAGTATTTAATGTTTTACAATTAATATTTACAATGTCATAACAATTTTTTAAACTGCTTTAACGCATTTACTATCATTTTTCCACATCGTGTGAACATAGCACACAAAACTGGCGTGATGAAAAAGTGACGGAAAAGAGAAAAATCAGAAAACTGAAATCGCACGTAATGCATCATTTTTCATCTTGGTATCTATATTTATGCACTCAGATTTTGTCATTTTACTTTATTCATCTCGACATTATTCCATCATATCTATAATTAGCATCCATCGCATTAAATTATTTATTAATTTTCCAAGATACGACGGTTTATTACAAGAACAATGACGCATTCTCTATTCCGCAGTCCTATTCCGCACTGTATGATTTCACCTTAAGATTTAAAACATCTATTAAAACATCTATTAAATCCCTAGTCAGAAAGTATAATGAAATTAATATCGACATCGATTCGACATTGATTTGATGCTTTCGATTCGATGTCAATTCCATTATCATTTCTGACTGAATTTAAGCAATTAGAAACATAGCTTTATAAGATAGACGGAGCATTCATAATACGAAAGAAACTGAAGACTTAATAGAAAGAGAAAGAAATAATTACGGAGTAGAATCCTATATGAGAGAAGCGAAATCGGCATCGCGATTTCTGATTGGCCCTCACCTAATTAAAGCAGCCATTGTGACCGCAGTGGAGAGCTGTCATATGTTTCCTTTCTATAGCTTAGGGTCCTATATATAAGAGAGAAGCGACATTCATCCCCCACTACTACCTTTAGCACATGTTCAGCATCGCCATATTTAGCCTGCTCTAGTTGACCAGCTGACCGATTCCCATGAAACTATTTACCCCATTATAAAAATCATGAACTCCGTCAGGATGAGATTAAGTAAGTATTAATGCTTTTATGTTTTCTTGTTAAAATTAGCGATTAAATAATGCAATTAAAAATATTACACAAAAAGATAAACGGCATATTGTATACAATTAGTTTTATAATTTTATTGAATGCATTATTGCAATAACGTTATGTATTTTTCTAACATGATTATGTTGCTATTTTGCCAGAAAATATTTCGCAAATACACAAAGATGACAAGATAACTACGTAGATTAGGTTAGTTTAATTGTAATTAATTATTTCATATTTCATTTGTAAATGTATATATGAATATTTGTTATGAAATAGTCATATTTTCTACTAAGTTTTTCTGACATAGCTATTTTTTTTAGTGCAAAATGAATCAACTTTTAAAAAATTCAATGAGATGTAATCCAAAAATTCTTTGTAATACTGCAAATAATAAATCAATCATCGATCAACTCAAAGTCCAAATTGATGAAGCTTCACAATCATTTATTTGAAACAGGAGCATGATGCAAATCTAAATAAATGAAATGTGATGCTTTCTGATATTGAACAAATGAAAAATGAGATGTGTTCCACGAAGTGATTAATAAAATAATATAAATCAAATTATATGTTTATTTATAATAATAATTATAATATTATAACGTAAGCTAATAAGTGTACAAACACTGAAATATATTTTCTTATTCTTTATACTAATATTTCTATTGAAATATAGATTAGATTTCTTACTGGATTGTTTCAAAATTTTTTCCTCACTTTTGTAAATACTAAATATATATTCTCTAAATATTTATTCTCTATTTTAGATATGTGTATGAACCAGTTCAGCTGTAGGAAGGAAACATATGACAGCTCTCCATTGCGGGCACAACATAAATAAAATTAATAGAAAATTTATATTTCTTTAGTATGTTTTCAAAAGATAGACTTATTCAAGATCATTAATTATATTAATTTATAGTAATAGAGTGAATAGGACAATAAAGAGGAAGGTTAATTGAAATAAAAATATAGAATATTAATAGTAGAAAAATAAAAAATAATATAATAATTAAAAGTAATAAAAAGTTTTGATGATTTAATAATAGGGGGGGGGGGGAAGAAGATAGTTAGATATTAATTAATTATTTAAATTATTAAAAGGGGAAAAATAGGGAAGAGAGTAGAAATAATAATGGGGTAAAAAAAATTTATTAAAATTTTTATAGTAGGCTTAAAAAGTTAATAATAAATGATAAATTTTCATATTTTATAATTTTTTATAAAGGTAAAAGAATGAAAAATAAAAAATAGTTTACGGTAAAAATTTGTCTAATTAAAATATAAAGTCTTTCAATTAGTTTAATTAGGCTTTCAATTAGGCTGCTTTAATTAAATGGGGATAACACCAATCAAAACTCGCGACGCCGATGTTGCTTCTCTCATATATAGGACTCTAGCTCTATCATTTAATTTAAAGCTGCTTCTACTAGTCGCAGCATCGCAAGCGTTAAACATCAAATTCGACTCTGATTGGATCGCAACGCTTGCGATATGCTTACGACGCTGTGATTAATATAGAATCAGCTTAAAATTGATATTAAGCTGGTTCTACATTAGTTGTAAGCTGATCGCAAGTTTGTTGCGACAACCAATATGAAATTTGTATTTTGAAATTAACGCTTCGTATTGGCTGTCGCAACAAACCTACGATCAGCTTGCAACTAATGTAGAACCGACTTTAATGTCGCTAGTGTACTTGGCTTCCAAGCGTCACACGAAAAAAGTCCGGATGGCCGCTCTCAGGTTTCTTTCTGGCCTAATTTAACCTAACTTAATCTTAAGTTTTAAATGCAAGTATAATTATCCAACAACGGGCACTTTAGATAAAATGGTGTTGTGCTTTCGCGAATTTTATCATCACTGAATGATAAAAATTGTTTAATAATTATCAAGGAACTGTTATTTTATTACTGCGAGTAATAATTATAGAAATATTATAGATTCCATGGCATTTCCACTAAATGATCAAGTCTATACAAAATCCTTTACTCCCAGGGAGTATGAGGTAATAAAATTACTTTAACTTTAATGACTTTAATATGATTAAAAGTTTGAGTTTACATATATATACATATATATATATATATATG
>NW_012130080.1:16202-21074 GCF_000143395.1 Atta cephalotes | reverse complement strand
ACTATATATATACATATATATATATATATATGTGTGTGTGTGTGTGTGTGTGTGTGTGTGTGTGTGTGTGTGTTGTGTGTGTTGCAACATTTGCATATGTATATTTTATATACACATACGTCATACATTGTAACATTTATTTGTAGGTAGAACTTCTTTATGCAGCAAAAGAAAAAAATATAATTGTTTGTTTGGGAAAAAATTCCGAGCAAACCTTTCTTTCTATAAAATTGATTCAAGAGTTTGCTACTAACAATAGAAGGTAATGAAATGTTTCCATTTCAACAAACTCTATTGAGTTATTTTCCAAGAATAGTAACAAAAACATTAAATATGAATAAGCCCATAGCTTTATATAAAGTATCTCAAGTATGTTTATTAAATTTAATACATATTTAGTTATAAATACTCAAATCAAATATTAATTACAATATTTATTAAATATATTTGAATCTATTTTTTTCCTTGCATAGATTAGTAAGTAATGGTGGAAAACGAGCGATATATATATTAAATGACAAAGACAAATGTACAATAATAGGAACTTATATAAAGCAATTAACAGATCTGAAAGTATTAGCATGTGATCCTGGTATACTTGAGGGATTTGACAAAAGTTTTGAAAGTTCCCACGTAAGAAAAAATTATTTACTGTGTATTTGTTGTTAAAAAAAATTTATTACAAGTATTTTTTTATTATACATTTAATTTTACACACATTTGTAGGTATTAGTCGGAACATCAAAAGTCTATGCACAATTAATATCAGAAAGCAAACTTTTACCATGTCACATAAATCTAGTCATAGTAGATGAGTGCCATAAGTCTATTGAAGATAGCAATTTAAAGTTTATCCTGCAAACTTTTCTATTGTGCAACAATGTTCCTAGAATAATTGGGTTAGCGGTACCAGTGTTTAATTTGACACAAGAACCTGGAAGATTAGGCTTAGAGATAGAAAAAGTAGAGGCTGCTTTCCAGTGTGAAGTAGAAACCGCTAATGATATTCTTTCAATAATACGGTAAGTTTAATAACTTTCTGATAATGTCCTTTTGCTGACAAACTAATAATGTAAGAATTATTTGTATATGCAGTTATAGCCCAAAACCAAGAGAATATGTTGTGGAGTATGATAAAGGAGAAAAGAAAGACTTGTATAATACGCTTAAAAGTTGTGTGTCACATGCAATTGAATTTTTATGTGATCATCGGTATGATCCAATGGAAATTTATACTGAAGAATTTTATGAGGATATTCAAAAAATTCCTGATCCCATACAAAAGCCCTTTGAGATGATGCAAGATTTTTTGCATATATTAGAAACTCTTGGACCATGGTGTGCCGATCGTGCTGCTTTAACATTGTTATTTTTAACGGAAAAGTTGAAGATCAAAACTCCTTACGAGAGACATTATCTTTTATTAAATATGATAACATCTGTTTTTATAAAAATTCGGTAAGTATTGTAATAACGATATTGACATCTATGTGCTAAATGCAGTTAGGGAGTTTAAGATATTGTATAATTTTGTGCGTATGTGTACACATACACGAAAATTATGATCTTTTTACAGTGCCCTTTGTGATAATGAATTTCAACATTTGTCTGAGAAAGAAAGGATATATCAATATAGTACTCCAAAAGTTCATCGATTATTGCAAATCTTAAAAATTTACACTCCTTTTTATACTAAAGAGATTACCACTCCAGAGAAAAAGGCAAGTGCTGGTAAGAATCTTTTCCAATTTATAAGATATACGTGAAGAGCATACAATAATATATTTGTGTACTTTTAATGTATATTTATAAAAATACATTACATTTTTCTCAGATATTAATTCAAAAAATTGTATCACAAAAAGTGACAAAAATATTTCTTTCTCGAGAACTCAGGAAAAACCTATGCAGTTGAAAAAGTTAGGAGGTAATTGGAGATCTAACGATGACAATTACAAAAAAACGTTCAAATTGCAACGTTACTCCTGCAGTGGTACAGATCCCGATCTGCTTTGTGGAGTGATTTTTGTGGATAAGGGATTTACAGCTAAAATTTTATTTTATCTATTAAGCGTATGTATATAAATCTCAGTATTACAAATCTCAAATTATCAACGGAATTTTTTTTATTACAAATTATCAACAATTTTTTAATATTAATTTCCTTTAATATTAATTTCCTTATAGGAAATATGTAAACATGACGAAGATTTGCACTTTTTATCACCTCTTTATACAATTGAAAGAAATACTGATGACGTTGGTTATTCGAGAGATCTAGAAATGGGACATAGGAAGCAGGAAGAAGTCTTAAAACGGTTTAGAATTCATGAGTGCAACTTATTGATTGCAACTTCAATCTTGGAAGAAGGTTTGTAAATATTTTTTTATCATATTTTTTTTTTTAATTGGGTTTTACTTCAAAGATTTATAGATTCAGGATCTAAGAACAAAAAAAAGAAGTTTCTATGAATGTATGTTTGATTTTGTATTTTTAATTAACGTTTTTTATTTGTATATTTTTATGATACATTTTATAATCTCCTTTTTTTTGTATTTGCACTCTATACACTTTTTTAAAGAACCATCTACCGTGATTTGATAGAGAGATGATCATTTTCTTACATGTTCTAAAGGCATTGATATTCCAAAATGCAATTTTGTAATGAGGTATGACTTTCCGAAGAATTATCAGTCATATATACAATGCAAAAGTAGAGCAAGAGCCATGGATGCCTTGCATGTATTATTGGTGCCACAAGAAGCATCTAAAGAATTTATATGGCAGTTGGCTCAATATCAATATATAGAAAAGGTATAACTTATAAAATTCATTTATAATTTCCTTATAAAATTTCAATAAAATTTCAGTGTTTTGTAAGGTTCTTATTATCTCTCGACGCAATTACATCGAATAAGACATTTTAAGACCATAGCAAGGAAATATATAAATTTTTTCTTGTTATAATATGTATGGAAGTAAAATTTGCTTGTTTTTTATATTCATTTGCATTTAATAGCACAGATTGATAAAATATTCCCTTTTTTCTTATTATCTTGCATTGAGATATTTACATAATAATATCAACTATAATTAATAGTATAATTAAACTACATTGTATTTTACATTTCTAAGGGACTTATTCTGTAACTCTTAACGACTGTAATGTTACAGTTACAATCGTTAAAAGTTACAGAATAGATCCCTAAACTTTGTTCTTTCTTTGAATGAACATACATACATATCTCATAACAATCAATATGTTTGACAATAGACAGTTTAAAATTATTTTTTAATCTACAAAGAGAGTTTCAATGTTATGAATATATATTATTCACTGACATTATCCGTGATGGCATGCGAAAAAGAAAAGAAAAATTTATTTTGGTGTGTAATGCAGGATTTCTTGCATCTGCTATCGCAATTCATAGTATGGCTGAAGTGAGAAAAAAGGGGAATTTTAATTCGTATTCGGACTTATCTTTCCAAATTGTAGTATTGCATACGTTTTATTTGATTTATTCATCAAATTTAGTGCGTACCAGTTTTATTATCAACCTTTAATGTGGTTCATTATCTGCGCCAACCTCAGTCGAAAATTGTAATGGAAGAGCATCAATCTATTTTGTAGACTTTATTATTAAAATGTTCTAATAAAGAGCTGACTGAAGACGAAGAGAATGAAGCAGATATGTACGCTGCAATGATACCACATTACAAACCACTTGATGGTGATGATGCTCCTAAAGTAACTTTTAATTCTGCCATTTCGCTAGTTAATAGGTAACGTTTAATTAGTTAATAGGTAATGTAATGTTTCATATTATTAATATACTTATAGTGAAAAGTTGTACGAGTACAGTATCATCGCATTATTCAAAAAGTTTAATTGGTAATAAGTACGTGTTTTAAATCATGCAGGTATTGTGCAAAATTACCTAGCGATACTTTTACGAGATTAACACCAGAGTGGCGTATTAAAACAGTGAATATTCATGATATAGTGATGTATATCTGTTTTCTACGACTTCCCATAAATTCACCGTTGAAATATGTAATTACGGTAAATATTTACACATATATGTATAAATATAATAAGAAATAAGAAATATTATAGCATTAGATATTTTTTAACCATAGTTTATTTGATTGTCTCAGAAATGATTTTTATTTAGTGGAAATATCAAGCAATAAATCATATTGCTTTAATTTTTAATGTCGTGTAGTGTTTAACTAATATTATAATTTTTATTAATAACTAATATTATAATTTTTGTAATTTTGAATTAAAATTGTATTAAAACATGATTTGGTAATTTAAGTAAAGTATATATATAGATTGTATTGTATATTTTTTTTTACTAAACTTAGTCTGGTAAAAGTTCCTTCATTTTAATCTCTATTTATGTTTTTGGATAATGTCTTGCGATATTTTTTATTGAAAAAAAAAAATTTTGCTTTGTGATCGAGAAACATACATGGCAAAAAAAATCATCCAATAGTTTCGGGAAATGCTTCTATATGTAATTGTTCGTATTGTAATTTATAATATATCATGGCTTTTTTCTTATTGTGCCTTAGTCATATCCAATGCCGAATAGAGCGATGGCTAGACGTATGGCTGCTTTGCAAATGTGCATCGATCTACATCGAGAAAACGAGATAGATGATAATTTGTTACCTATTGGAAAGGAAAATTTTAAAGCCAAACCTGAAGATGCAGAGGTACCTGCTTTGCCAGATGAAAGCAGAGCTGATTTTTCAGAAGCTAGACCAGGGACGACAAAACGGAGACAATATTATTATAAAAGGTCTATCTATTTTTTCTTTAAAATGTATTCTTATACAGTTGAACAATAGTTAGTTGAACA
>NW_012130080.1:7840-14933 GCF_000143395.1 Atta cephalotes | reverse complement strand
ATAATATATTTTATATATATATATATATAATATATGCAGTTATAGTTGTTTAAAATTTATATTATTCTTTCCAGACAGCTGAGGCATTAACGGATTGTAGACCAATAGTTGGAGTACCATCTTATCTGTATCATATAAATATGGTGTTAAGTTGTCCTTTGCCTGAAGAACAAAATACACGAGGCAGACGCATTTATCCTCCCGAAGAATCAGCCATTGGATTTGGCATACTTACATTAAAGGAGATACCCAAGGTGATTAATTTTTTTTTTTTTTTCGATCTCCCTATTTGTCTAATAATAATTGTATTTATTTAAGAAAGACTTATAATTCTTTTAATGTTTATGCTTTATGTAGTTTCTTTCTCTTTTATAGTTGTGTCCCTTCCCTATTTATACTAGATCAGGCGAAGTTCATGTGCAATTAAAACTTAGTAAGAAGACTGTAATCCTGGACGAGTTTCAGATAGAAAGAGTCGACACTTTCCTTAATTATACTTTTACAAACGTTTTAAGATTGCAGAAATATCTAATGCTTTTTGATCCAAATGCTTCTGAGAATTCATATATAATTGTACCAGTAAAAATATGTGAGTATAAATGTGTACTAGAAAACGGAACAATGTAAATTTCAAACTTTATTCTTCAGATGAAGTTTAAAATGATTACTGGCTCAAAATTATTAATGATTTTACACAATTTTTGTTCTTTCAAAGTCAAAATTAAAAGGATAATACATTCAGATATATATAATGTAATAAAGCTGAATATATTATAATTTTATAATCATTTTATAATATCTTTTATTTAATATATAAGATAATTTTTATTTAAAAAGATATAAATTTGTAAAATACATCATTACGAAGACGTTACATATAATTCTCTATGTCATGTTTTATTAATTTGGAAATAATTATGTTTGCAAATTATATAGATATTAATAGACATTTGAGTATTTTAGTCTATGATTTATACATATAAAGCTTGTTTCACTAATTACAATAATATGATATGATACTTTTGAGGCTTTTATCAAGTATTTTCTTGAAAAAAGCTACGCTTGATTTGCAGGTTATCTCCTGTCTTGATATATCGTATAAATAGATTATCGGGATATTTCTGTCGGGATGTTGCATATCACTATGGCCTCTCCATATTTTTTTGAAAAATATGTCAGGTAGTAACTATTTGTAGTCGTTTTATTAAAAAGTATTTGGTGAATTGTCTCAATGTTATGTTCAGACAAAGCTGACTGTGTAGTATGCTTTAATTTAACATCTCATCATAGTCTTTCATGTATAGATTGAAATATATTAACTCTGTTTCTCTAATGTGCACTTTTTCGCAAGAGCAAGATATTTTGTAGTTGTGTTTAAAAATAAAAAATCCTCTGCCTCCTCATATTTGTCTAGCTCTTTTCCCTTATGTTCATTCTATTAGCATAAAGAAAATCCTCTACAGTTACAGAGAAGCGGCTCAAATTGTTTCTCACCTTGATTAAGTGAATTGCAATGTTTTCAAAACATTGGCATTTAACGATGTATCAAAAATGATGTATGGAAATAACTCGCAAATCGCATAGCTTCTTTATAACGTTATAAATATATTAAAATCGATAATTTTTCATTTATTCTTTTCTTCTTCGAGATACGAAATCTTTGAGAGAGGTAGACCTTCGTAGAATTTAATATTTGTTAACTTTTTAGTCGCAACATGTGAAGAGTCAGATGTTAGCGTAGATTGGAACTTTTTGGAATGCATTTATCAGAACAGAAATGCGGTACCAACTAAGATTCCAGAAGAAGATAGAAAGAATTTCAAATTTGATCCATCCAAATATTACGATGCTGTAATCATGCCGTGGTATAGAAGTCAAGACCAACCACAGGTGTATATATATATATATAGATATTTAAATGTAAATATATTGAAGTGCGCGCGCGCGCGCGTGTGTGTGTGTGTGTGTGTGTGTGTATGTGCAAAGTCTCATGTGTCATCTTATGATCTTTTGCGATACATTTTTTACTTCTTTCTAGTATTTCTATGTAGCGGAAATATGCACAAATTTAAATCCAAAGTCTTCTTTTCCTGGACATGATTATAGTACTTTTGAAGAATATTACTATAAGAAGTATGGCATACAAATACAAAATTTAGAACAATCGTTATTAGATGTGGATCATACATCAGCTAGACTAAATTTTTTAACTCCTAGGTGAAGCCTGTGAAACAAGTATTTATTGAGGCATTCATTTAAACAAACAATTTAATTATTTATTCATTTTAGATATGTAAATCGCAAAGGTGTTGCATTGCCTACAAGCAGCGAAGAAACCAAACGCGCAAAAAGAGAAAATTTAGAGCAGAAGCAGATTCTTGTTGCTGAATTATGCGCCATTCATCCTTTTCCAGCATCTTTATGGAGACAAGCGGTCTGCTTACCCTGCATATTGTATAGAATTAATGCTTTATTACTTGCTAATCAAATACGATGTCAAGTGGCATATATGATAAATTTAGGGCAACAAAATTTGAATTTAGGTATGCAATCGCTTGGAATTTGCATATACTATGCATATATATATTTGTTTATACCAATATATATATATATATTGTTTTGAGAAGACATTTCAGTAACGATAGAATTAGAGAATCTTCTAACAATTAAAATAATGACTTGAGTGAGATTAATATTTACAGTTATTTGATAAATTATTCTAGATTTTGAATGGCCGGCGTTAGATTTTGGATGGAGCTTGGCAGAGGTATTAAAAAGATCAAAGGAAACAGAGAAAATGAAGCAGGCTAAAAATGAAAATACACAAGACGACTCATCTTCGAACAGTATAGACATCAGTAAATGTCAGAATACAATATCTGGCCAAGATACAAATAATAAACAATACACATTGAGCAATGAGATTGAGAAACAAATAAAACTGGAATCCGACAACGTACGAACCGATGAAGAAACAGAAGAGGATATTGCCGATGAGCAAAAGGATGATGAGCTGGAGATTGGTACATGGTCAAACGACATGGCATGGTCAAACGACATGACTATGAGTATGGATTATGATGCGGATAATATGAAATCGTTTCCTCTAAATGTGACGGTCTTGCCACAAGATTTCGGTTGGAATGATATTCGATATGGTTCGCCAACGTATGAATCTGATTTTGATGGTTACGAATCAGATGACATATATAGCGATGGCTTTGCCGATACATCTGACGAGAGTGAGGATGAAAGTAGAGGCTTAAAGATCTCTTATATGGGTGAAAATGTCGCCGAAGCTGTAGAAGACGAGAAACAAATATGTAAGCAGGAAATTAACAAAAAGATCTTGGATCTTTTGGAGACAGAAAAGAATTTTGATAATAACTTTTGGATGTATGCAGAGAAGGACGAAGAGTTATTACTTGTAAAACATAAGGAAGCGCATTATGAGTTCGCCAAGAGAAAAGAACATGATATAATGATCGATGGTACTTTTATTTCTTATAATTCTGAAATTGCAATTAAAAGGAAGAATTCATCGAGTTGCCAAATTGAAAATAAAGAACCGAATTTTAAACACAAAGGTTATATAGAAACTGTTGTAAAAAAATTTACTGACCAAGTATTAAATAGGAAGCCTACTGTACCTACTTGCATGATAAAAAAAGAGATTAACAAGCCAAATGAAAAAAATTATTTAAATAACGATCTCTTTAGTTTTGATTATCAACCGGAATTAAAAGGTCATTCAGGACCAAGTCCTAGTTTGATCCTTCAAGCTTTAACAATGTCAAATGCGAATGACGGCATTAACTTGGAGCGATTGGAAACGATTGGTGACTCATTTCTCAAATATGCTATAACTACATATTTATATTGCACTTATGACAATATTCACGAAGGGAAGCTCAGTCACTTAAGATCAAAACAGGTACGTTATGATTTACTCAGTAACACTTGTAATATTTGTCAAATTTCTCATTTGTTTTAGGTCAGCAATTTGAATCTTTACAGACTTGGCAGACAAAAAATGCTTGGCGAGAGCATGATAGCAACAAAATTCGAGCCGCATGACAATTGGCTGCCTCCTTGCTATTATGTCCCCAAGGAACTTGAGCAAGCATTGATCGAATCTGGCGTTCCTTCTGCTCTGTGGAATCAAGCTGACATTCCTACTTTGCAAGCTATGAATCCAACCGAAATAACTCAACTTGTTAAAGAGACTGAGGAAAAACTTGTGATTATGAAAAGTGAATTGGATAAAAACGAAAGTAGGCTGTCAAACAATTTAGATAATTTACGATGCTTCATACCTTACAATTTAATCACGCAGCACAGTATCCCAGATAAAAGTATCGCGGACTGTGTAGAGGCTTTGATAGGAGCATATTTAATTGCATGTGGACCTCGTGGAGCGCTTCTCTTTATGACTTGGTTAGGAATTCATGTTTTGCCTACCGAAGAGGTTTGCGTGATAAGTGAAAATGAACCAGAAGAAAGGATACCTGGTAGTACACCATATGTAAAGGGAGTTAATGCATATGGGGAAATTTCATGGACGCAAGTGAGTAGTTGATTTAAAAAAAAAAGATCTAGATTCATTTCGAAATTCATCAGAGATGTAATGATAATTGGTAACTCATGAAAAGATTTCTGTTGGCAAAAGTGCAAAAATCTGAAGATCTATCGATCTATTTTCGAATTATAAGACATTGAAAAGAAATGGTTTTTCACGCGTAAAATTCCATAAACACAAATAAATAGCGCAATGGAACGAAAATTATTTAAAGTGTGAATATATTTTCTTACGTTTTTAAATATCACACACTGTATGTCTTTATACATACTGTATATATCTTTACTACTATAATATATAAAATTACTATTATAATATATAGATATATAACATTTTCTCTTTCTAATTCTTTTTATATATTTATAAGTAATATAGTAATGTAGAACTAATAACATTTAAGTAATATAGAATTAATATCTGGAAAATTAATTCTATATATTTATAAAAACATCTAGAATTTAGTTTTATATTTAAAAAATTTTAGATTTGCTATGGAAAGTTGGAAGAGCCGCAAAATCCATTACTCCGTTACATTCCTGACCCAGAAAGTGAGTTGTATATGATGCTCGACGGATATGAAGAATTAGAAAAAAGTATAGGATATAAATTTCATGATAGTAGTTATCTTTTGCAAGCATTCACACATGCCTCTTACCAACCAAATAGATTAACAGATTGCTATCAACGTTTGGAATTTCTTGGCGACGCTGTATTAGGTATTTTTTTGTATTGGCTAAGTTTTTAATTATTAAATTATAATAATGTGTTTGTTATATCAAAATTACATTTTTTCAGATTATTTAATAACTAGACATTTATACGAGGATTCCCGGCAACATTCGCCAGGTGCTTTAACAGATTTAAGATCCGCTTTAGTCAATAATACAATATTTGCTTCTTTAGCTGTGAGATGCGGTTTTCATAAATATTTTCGTCATCTCTCTCCTGGACTAAGTGTGGTAATAAATCGCTTTGTTAGAATACAGGAAGAAAATGGACATTCCATTAGCGAGGAGGTACAAAGAATTATTATCATTATTATTATCATTATTATTATCATCGTCATTATCATTATTACTATTATTAGCAAATTCAATATAATTCAGTCAGCAAAAATCGATAAAATACCTTTTTTTTTTTTAAAAAAAAGTTGTGATTTTGTTGTGTCTAATTGTATATATAAAGCAAACGTTTTTTAATAGACACACATCTGTAAATGTGTGATAATATCGTGCGTTTTAGTATTACTTAATTGGCGAGGAGGAATGTGAGGAAGCCGAAGATGTAGAAGTTCCAAAGGCATTAGGTGATGTTTTCGAATCATTAGCTGGCGCTATTTACTTGGATAGCGGAATGTCTCTCGATGCAGTGTGGAGTGTTTATTACACGATAATGAAGTCAGAAATTGGTAAGACAGAATTGATAAAAACAATTATTCTTAAATGTTTTAGTATTTCATAAATTTATTAAAGAGATATTGTTGCAATTACAGAACAATTCAGCACAAATGTCCCCAAATCTCCAATTCGCGAATTATTAGAATTAGAACCTGAAACGGCAAAATTCGGTAGGCCTGAGAAATTGGCTGATGGCCGTAGAGTTCGAGTAACTGTAGACGTGTTTGGTAAGGGTTCTTTTAAAGGAATCGGACGAAATTACAGAATCGCAAAGTGTACAGCGGCTAAATGCGCTTTGAAGAAACTAAAAAGTAGAATACAGAATTATCCGAGACAAAAACTATAATAAAAGTTTGTAAAAGAAAAAATTTATGATAAATTTCTTATTTTCAAATAATTGTTTGGACATTTACGTCTCAAGATTATTATGACGATGAGTATACTTATGAACTTATTACAATGTTTAAAGTAATCTCCCGCTTATACGTTCTAGATAGAACGTATAAGTACAATATAACGACTTGGATTGAAACAACACAAATCTTAATGAAGAAGCTGTTGCATTGAGCCTAATCGTACTAATTATTCCGACAGTGAGTTGGATATAATATGAAATATGAATAAACTATTTACATGTGACTGATAATAAAGTTTAAAGATGGGAGAGATATAGATAACTTGAAATATTTTATTTAGTATTATGCAATGCATCAAATGCAATGTTATCTTTGATAGTCGAATAGATATCTTTTTATCGAATATTGAGATATCGAAGATAATTTTAGATATCGAATTTATATAAATCTATTCTTTAGCATTTCTCTAAAAATTAGACAGTCTTTATTTCATCTCTTTTTACATTCTCTTCGTTTATTCGAGAATATAGCTATATCTTAACATATAAAAGATTTTGAGAACGTATTTTTTCAGTTCACTTTAGATTTGTTGATTTGCCAAAATATTTTATATAATTGTCATTGTCTCAAAAACTCTAGTCATGCTAGCGTTGTTGATCGTTTTATAATCTCTATTTACATTGTATGTATATAATAACAAAATTAATCCGGAAACGGTTCCCATATATAGTGTAAAGTAATCGCGTGTTAAGTTTCATATA
>NW_012130080.1:0-6240 GCF_000143395.1 Atta cephalotes | reverse complement strand
TGTGTATATATATATATATATATATATACACACACACACATATGTGTGTGTGTGTGTGTGTGTGTAATTGTAACAATTACAATCAAGTACCTAATCGACTATAAAAGAGTGCTATTGCAGCATCTTCGCACTCGGAAGTCATTAATACATCCCGAAATTTATCCAGAAGTTGTAATAATTGAGATCTACGAATATTTTCTAAATACATAATCTCCTCTAGATGATAATCTCCGTCAAAATAACCAAGACGACACAATCTATCGAGTAATTTTCTATCATTGGAAGGAATATCATAATCTTCCGATTGATAATCATATAGCGTATCCTCTTTATCTGTGAGTGACAATTCTTCTTTGATTTCAGTTGGCGTTCCTTTTGGTGTCTCATTTAAACTCCATATACTTTCGCTTTCTTCCATTGTATTTGTATCACATGTTTCTTGATCCTGTATATCCTAAGTACAAACAAAAGAAAATTTGAAAAAAGTTTACCGAGATTGAAATATATATTATAATAAATATAAGATCAAGTTATAACTATCCTTTTTCTTTTTTATCCTCTTCCTTCTTCTAATTTTTAAAATTAATTTATATAATGGAAATATATAATTAATTTTTATCTTAAAATTATTATTAATATTATATTCAAGATGAGAATCTCTTGCATAAATAATAAAAATTAGATCACAGAATTAATCTTTATAGAATGAAAAACTATTATAATAGCGCAGAAATAAGTGTCATTTTGAGGGAAGGGCTACAACGAATTGCAATAAATATTAATTGAAGAAAAGCTATAAAATTAAAAAAAAAATAGTTCCTCTCTATTTCTAAACGTCTTTCAATTCTAATCAATTTTGCCTATGTAAATATATTTTTATTTCGCTAATAAATTATGTGTTTACAAATTACCAATGATAAACGTCCATATACTGTTGGTATGTAGCGCACATATGTATGCAATTGTAAGAGCAAATGATTTTTTAATAGCCATATAATTATCTTTACCAACTGCGTTTGTTGCTGCGGCTGGCTCAAAGGATTCAACTTTTGGCTAATTGAAGTTGGTAGAGAGAAATCATTGATTACCTAAAAATACACAAACAGTGTTTAACAGTGTACATCAAATTTAATATTCAATAATAAAGTTTTATTTACATCACGTTGTTCAATTTAAATTAAAACAAAAAAGTTAAAATTACATATTATAGATGCAAAATCAGAAAATTATGGTGCATATACTTGAAGTAAGCAGATTCCTGGGAAGTGTTCGGAGAAAGAATCTAGCAGCTGATTAGTCAAAATAGCGTCGGGGGAAACAACATAAACATTGCTTTCGCAAAGTGGATAAATTATTGTAGCCTTTGCCCAGTAAACTAAATGGCCAGCTAGTTGAAACACTTGTGCAAGTGTTAAATCTGAGTCCGCGGCTAAAGTTTGCAAACTTTTCAATGGATTGTACATCTGAATCAAACGTTTAAGCGCTGGAGAGCAGTCTATTTGCAAAGATTCTAATAAATCCAATGGCTCAGTTAGTAAGAGTATGCCATGATAAGGTCTTAAACTGTTTAAACATCTGCAAAACACAGATATGATGTGACAGATACATTTAAAATTGTACATATAGTGAAAATAGAAATCAAAAATATCCATCAAAATCTCAAAATTGAAGTTTGATTTTAATAAAAAAAATTTCAATAAGTATAAATAAATAATCGCTTAAGTAATCATTAAAGTTTTATACAAAAGATTTGTTAAATGTATCATTTTTAATAAACAACATTTTTTTACTTAATCATTATATTTCTTCATTAAAATTTCTTTATTTATAATTTATATATACTCCACATATCTGGCATAAAAATGTTATTAAACAAACCTGTCTATAATTTCGGGGTCGATGAGCAATCCTTTTTTATGTGATTGATGAACCTTTTGTGGAAGACAGAAACGAACTTGAATCCACTTGTTAATTATGATATTGACAATGCCAGAAGAACTGAGATTACTAAATACGGATTTTAAACCACGTGCTAATGAGCTTCTTTGAAGAATTAATTCATATGGTGATTCGTCGCAATCGCTTTCACCTTCAGATCTAAACATATGTAAACTTGTAAATATACCTTAACAAATATTTTTATGAAAAATAAAAAAATAGAACAAATATTTTATCACCTTCCAGCAATCTCATCGTGTGTCGATACCATTATCTTTATTTCATCTGTCAGAAAGCCACATCTTTTCTCTTCGTGTCTCAACGCTATGCCTAATCTAAGCACATGAAAATGCTACTTCGGAATATTATAAATATTTTTTGCGCATTTGTTGAAATTACATTACCTTTTGCTTAGATCATAGTAACATTTTACTATTGAATGACTCGCTTGTGCTTGTAGCGCAAAAACTATATTGAAAAGCATAGACGAGTTTACTTCCTTCAATCCACGAGATAAAACTAACGTTGGATGTCCAACAAAGCGAACATCATTTACTTTTAATTCGAACTTCTGTTCACATAATTCTGGTTTTACAGCAAATAAAGTAGAGAGGACTTCATCCGTTAAACCAGTTAAATTTCCATTACTTATGTTTGATGTTGGAAATGGTAAGGACTGTCGAATACAATAAAACATATTACCAAATTAATAGTCATATAATTAAGAATAGAATTAAAGAAAAACTGCAATAACTTTTTCGTAAATGCTGTATAATATTAAGATAAACAAAAAACCTGCAATAAATCTTCCGTATTAGTCAATGAATAAGGATTCTTCCGTTTTGTGTACTGATTCAAATCTCTTACATGATTTGTCATATGCGGATATCGAAATAATAATCTGTCACCTTTGCTATCACTTTTTACCAAAATTATACTCAATGGATGGATTCCCATGTTTTTAAATCAAGTAAATAACTTTTCAACAATTGTTATCACAATTGTTATCAGGCAGAGAAAAAGGACTCTGAGAGAGGACATGACAGTTCAAAACTTGTAACCGCAAAATACTTGTGGCGTTGTGGCACAAGCGTTAAGCGCTAAACACAATGAAAAGCACAGGCAATAGGAATAAAAGATTTCAACCTATCAGAAAGCATCCATTCTATTATTAATAAGTTTCTGATAAGTTAAAATCTCTTATTCCCTGTTCCTATTGCTTGTGCTTTTTATTGTATTTCCAGCTTCAGTTGCTCGAGTCAGTTCTTTGATGTAACGTCCGCCGATAAAATAAAGGCGAACATACTTCTATTAGGTGTACAACTTTGCTTCCGCCGTTTTCCTATAGATGGCTTTAGCGGTAAGTAGTGGTCGAAATAAATAGATAATAGACGTCATACAATAAACTTGGGCATCTGTCAACATAACCCCATAGAAACATTAGTCGATTTGTGTCTGCATCATAAAGTTATTCTCGATTGAAAATGTCAGTTTACAAGCCAAATTCTCGTCATTTGCGGGAGATTTTAATTTTTTGCTTCAATATGAAGAAATCTGCGGCTAAGGCTCATTGAATGCGCTCAAATACTTATGATGAGGCCGCTATTAGTGAAAGAACGTATCGTGAGTGATTTCAACGCTTCAAGAACGATGATTTTGACGTCCAAGGTCATGCTCTGTATTTGGTGGGATCAGCTCGGCGTAGTGTATTACGAACTGTTAAAACCGACTGAAACAATCACAGGCAATCGGTATCGAACGCAATTGATGCGTTTGAGCCGAGCATTGAAAGACAAACGGCCGCAATACAACGAGAGACACGATAAAATGATTTTGCAGCATGACAATGCTCGACCCCATGTTGCGAAAGTGGTCAAGACATACTTGGAAACGTTGAAATGGGAAGTCCTAAACCACCCGCCGTATTCTCCAGACGTTGCTCCCTCTGACTATCACTTGTTTCGATCAATGGCACACGGCCTGACAAGCACTTCCGATCTTATGAAGAAGTAAAAAATTGGATCGATTCGTGGATAGCCTCAAAAGATGACCAGTTTTTTTGACGCGGCATTCGTACGCTACCCGAAAGATGGGAGAAAGTAGTGGCCAGCGATGGACAATACTTTGAATCATAAATGTATAATCAGTTTTTTATAATAAAGCCTCCAATTTCGGAAAAAAAACGGCGGAAGCAAAGTTGTACACCTAATAGTTAGCTTGAAGAGATTGTGCCACACGTACAATTTCTGTAGATACTTCGGAGATATTCAATCCCAACTCGGAAAAAGAATTACTTTCATACGATTTACAATTCTTTATTGTTTGGTATAACGTAGAGATACAGGCAATACACTGTGAGCAGGGAGAAAAGAATGGCGGGAGAAAAGAAATACCGTAGATATCTTTCTGCCGCGAGAAGAACATAAATTATATAATATCTAGATGTGTACTAACAACTAAAAGTGTTAGAGGTGTGTAGGGTGTATAAAGTGTAACTTAAAACTAACTTAAAACTACTAGAAATCCCTACAGTAGACTTCACAAAAAAACTATCTGATGATATAACATATTAAAAGATGAGATTTGCAAACAAAGTAATAGGAATGACATTCTCTCTCTTTTTTCTATGTTTCAGTTTCTCATTTTTCTATCTATCAGATTAAATTGCACTTTTTCTTAAGCCCAGTATACTGTTTGACGGCTGTAGAGGTTCTGCTTGTTTACATTGGTACAGTCGGTATTTAATGCCGCTGTGTCCTATGCCTCTTGATAAGCAGGTTTGAGCTCTTCAATAGATGTATTGGTTAACTGGCCATTGACTGCGATGGTAAAGAGTCAATCAATGATTCTTCTCATCACGCGATGTAAGGACTGTCCAGTGACTCCTTGTGAGTATTCTCTTGTCTGACAAAAACATGAGTACAAGTATATAAATCATTAAAACAAAAAATTTTCTTACGACCATGGTGTGCCGTAGGGTTAGGTAAGGTTAGGTTAGGTTAATTGGTTTGTTGAGTGATACATGATTTTTTTTTTGCATTTTCAGATAGGCCAGACCTGGATCGGCGCTCATCCGTTGGAATTTTTTTTCTATCGACTTCCGTTCCGGAAGTGACTTCTTTTCTTGGTCATATTTCGCGAACGGTTGGACCTAGAGATTTGGTGTCTGAGATAATGTTGTTGCATTTCAAAAGACGCGGCGAATGGCGTTTGAACCATGTCTATATATTTTCGTTTAGGCTGCGTACTCTTGTACTGAAAGTATAGACCGAGCTTTTTTCAAGTTTTCAAGTGGACAAAATCATTAAAATTCGAGGTAGGGTGTGTTAGGAAATGCTGTTCCATTTCAAACGACGCGTCGATTCCCGTTTGAACCATCTCTCTATCCCTTTTCGTTTAGGCTGTGCACTCTAGGAAGGCGATATTTTTGAAATTTCTCGAAGTCCGAAGTGAAAAATCGATAAAAATTCGACTATAACAATCGATTCAGGAAGCCGAGAACCTTTGGACCCATAAATTTGGAACACAAATTTTTGAAAATTTTTAGGGGACTTAGTATTTCGAATTTACGAAAATTTTTTTATTACTGATTCCAGAAGTAACGGTCTGGATAGGCGATCATCCGTTGGAATTTCTTTTCTATCGACTTCCGTTCCGGAAATGACATGTTTGGAGGGTTGTAACTCGCGAACGGTTGGACCTAGAGGTTCGGTGTCTGAGAATGTTGTTGTACTTTGGAATACGAGTAGAATACATACACGAGTAGAATTGTTGGAACCATCTTTCTATCACTTTTCGTTCAGGCTGTGTACTCTTGGAAGCCGAGATAATGTCAAAATTATTCAAAGTCCGAAGTGAAAAATCGATAAAAATTCGATTACACCAATCGATAGAGAATGTCGAGAAACGCACTTTGGACACATAAACTTGGACACATAAATTTGGGATGGTTTTGAAAATTCTTCTAAAATTTTTCTAAGTCCCACACCCAAGGAAAATGGACAAAAAATAAAGGTGACGAAAAAATCCGAACTATAGACATCAATCAAAATTTGGGTAGTTTGGGTTAGGCCGACAATATTTGGGTCAGGTCGGGTTAGGTCAGGTCGGGTTAGGTCGGGTTAGGTCAGGTCGGGTTAGATCGGGTTAGGTCAGGTCGGGTTAGGTCGGGTTAGGTCAGGTGGGTTAGGTTAGGTTAGGTTAGGTTAGGTTAGGTTAGGTTAGGTTAGGTTAGGTTAGGTTAGGTTAGGTTAGGTTAGGTTAGGTTAGGTTAGGTTAGGTTAGGTTAGGTTAGGTTAGGTT
>NW_012130079.1:5891932-5896156 GCF_000143395.1 Atta cephalotes | reverse complement strand
CTCTCTCTCTCTCTCTCTCTCTCTCTCTCTCTCTCTCTCTCTCTCTCTCTCCTCCTCTCTCTCTCTCTCTCTCTCTCTCTCTCTCTCTCTCTCTCTCTCTCTCTCTCTCTCTTTCTTATTCTCCGTCGAGCTTCACATTTCCATCGGGGTATCACACCATCTCTCTCCGTGTTACGTTACTCTCTACAATGCTCCGATTTCTCACTCTCCCTCGACGACATGTGCACCCCTTGTTCCCTCCTTACTTTCCAGGCGCGCCTATAGGCGCTCTTCTTTTTTTTGCACACTTACCCCCATTTTTCATCTCGTCCCTTTTCGTACTCTTACATATGCAGTGGCAAATATCCCTATTCTATTCTAAAAATAATCTCCATGCGATACATCGTACGATTTACATACATACGTATGTAAGTGAAAGGAAGAAAAAGAAACAGAATATATTCAGCTACAGAGGCAAGCAACCGAGATCAACATATTCTCTGTCGTATTTCTTCTTCGATGTTACTTCTGTATTTTCATTCAACCATATCGTTCGCCTCTTTTACACGTAAACTGCAGTACGACGAAACGTGAAGTACCCAAGAACATAGAGCTATGTATGCGTGCATCTGCAATCCTTCACGCAGTTCGGAAGAAGGTCTGTCGCTGGGTGGTCTAGATTTTGTTTAAGCAGATCTGTAGCAGCAACTCGACTCGGTTACCAAGAGGAAAAAGCTAAGCGGTAACACTGATTTTCTCTTCATACTTCACCTCCTTCTCCTTCTCTTCCTTCCTGCTTCACTTCGCGTAGGTCTAATCAAGAGGTTTCATGATTCGGCCTCTCGATGAACCTCACGGCCCGTTTCTGGCGCATCTTTATCACGCTGATGTACGATACTTGACTTCTTTTCCTACTCGCTCAGCTGATCTACTCGACCTGTCTTATAGTCGTTGTACGCTGGGACACACTGTTATGGAATGGAGTCCATTAAGGGGTGCATCATCTTTGTTTTTTTCTTTTTTTTTTATATCCCCTGCTTTCTGAAGCCCAAGGATGCTCTTACCTTTTTATAGAACTTTGCTGCTGCGTCTGCACGACTTCCGTTTCCAACGAAAATTTATTATCCACCATAGTCGAAATAAAGTGGAAACAATTTCGACGACGTGAGTGGTTTCTTTCGACTCGAATTTCCGGTATTATTTTCTCTACTTAAGCTCGCTGATACATATCTTGAAAGAAGTAACATTGTTAAGGTAGTTATCAATTTGTATAGACTCTGCGCTACATTTTCTTTTTGTATATGTAAATATAATATGATACTTATATCAATATATGAAAAATATTAACAACGTACAAATTATTCATCAATTTCTAATTTCTTTGTAATTAAAAATAAATAAATAAATCAATGGGCCACTCTTTCTCTGAGCAGATATTGAGTTATATCTATATAATAGTTCGCGCCAAGGAAGACATGCCAACATTATATAAAAAGCGCATCTATCAATCCTGGCATCACTTCCTTCAACAAATAAGGCAGGAGACACCGCTCGTGTTCTCGGCATCAGGAAATCGCGACAGGCATGTTCCGCTTGATCGTGCACTTCATCCTTACATCCGACGTACTTCGCTAGTCAGTCTAACGACTGTGCTCGCTTTCAATTCGCCGCACATTATCGAGCAACCACTGCCGCTTTACTTCTGTGGTTACCTCCGCGAATGCGCAGCTAGTCTCCCTTCGGAACCGAGTTCTATGGGCTTCCTTCGCGGGATCTAGTTCGTACCTAACTCGCCCGTCGAGATCGTCGACGCGAGATTTACTTACGCGAAGAGGAGAGGAGAAATCTATTGGCGACTTGGTGGACCCAACTAGACTGGCAGCCACCAAGGACGCGAGCTCTCGCAGTACCACTCGTGTGTACTCTTGCGTTTATCTACCGATTGTGACAGGTAACTCGAGAGAACACCCTCTCCTTACCATTATTCGTACTCAAACTACCGAAGTTGGAAGTCATCTGAAAAAAGAAAAAGACGCGGTTGATGGCGCGTTGGCGTATTCCAATTTATTGCGAACTCGCTCGTCAGCTCGTCGAACGATGGACGCCGGAATGGAGCCCGAGACCACCTGAGGCGCGTCTTTTGCCCGCAAGTGAATCTCGCCGCAGGCACCGGCAGCACTTTATATCGCTTGGTTTTCCGCGGCGATCGATTTAAACAGCGCACAATGATGCTCGGTGATGGATGTGAGTACGTTTTAAGATTTGTACCATAGAAGACTTTCGGAATACCCAATACAAAGCTAATATTTCTTCTTTAGGTTTATATAAAATCAAAAGCAATATATGTATGTCCGTTTGTAATATTATTCTTAAAAATATGAAATAGATAATCGTAAAATACATTTAATTATTAATTAACCCTCGACTACAGAAAATTACATTTAAATTCTGTTTAAATTAAACGTCCTGTTTGAAGTGAACAGAATACAAGTAAACCTGCCTTATGATTGAAGTTTAAAGTTTTGTTTACTTAGAATTTTTGGAACTTTACCTTTAACTTAGTACCAATCGTACAAACATGTTGTTGAAAAAATTTTTGCTACGCTAAATAACTCAATTATTAAGTAAGAGGATTTGTATTTCATTAATTAATTACTTATGTGATTGAAAATGCAATTATAAAGTTATGATGGTTACACTTTTCCTCGATATGTACTGAATTGAAACAAACTATGTCGTTAATTCATACATAAATTATAATGATGTGTATGATATAGCGTATATCATTTTCTAACAATAGAATTATTAATAAATGCCGTGATTATACGAAATAAAAAGAAAAACAAGAATGTAGAGAAGATTCAATAGTTGAAGAATAAGACAGAACGGATCATTTTCAATTCTTATGCAGTGTCAACGGAACGATCGCACTTTCCTTGCTTAAATCGGCAGAGAAAGAGACAGCGGTAAGCGCAAAAGATGGATACGGAGGAGATGACCGGATGACGAAGAAAGAAGTGAATGACGATCGAAGGGGTGAGGAACGTAGACAGAATGCTATATCAAACCGGACAGCTTTCATCCTTATTCCGTATTCGGATGTGCGTTCGATTAACATACAGTTGCACCAGGACAGCATCGCGCTATCCATTCTACTTCTCTTTTCGCGTTCCTTGCCCACGTACATTTCCATCCGAAGGATATGCGCGTATTTGAAGGATTGGCAAAAATGGAAAAGAAAAGGAGGAGGCAATGTGTATGTTCGGCGGCAGAGCACTGTATATAAAATCAATAGAGGTATAATAATGTTTGTACCCGAATGCAGCGTTTCAAATCATCTTCAGTGAACACAAGATCTTTGATCTTGAGACGAACGTATGCTTACTTACCTACGCTGTATCATCTTCCACCTTCGCTTCTTCCTCTGTTATCCATCGACTACTATCAAGACATCCGATTTGGCAGGAATTCCAGAAAAAAAAATTTTATTGAAGTATCTAAAAATTTAACTAGATTCGAAAATAATTTTAAAGAACTATCAAAATAATTATGTAGGATACTCTTGCTAGTTGCTAGAATATCCGAATTTTTTACAGTATTGCTTGTTATATTTGAGTTTCCTACGTAATTATTTTGATAATTCATCATTTGAAAATTATTTTCAGCTTTTTGTATTTAGCTTCAGCAAAATTGTCCTTTCCTTGTGAAAAAATAATTTTTATTTTTATGTTTAGCACATATATATTAAGATATTTTATTATTTTTACATATTGTTTTCTGTGCATTTATACATTTTTGAATTTATTACATTTCACAAATAAATGAAAAAAGCTAAATTTAAGCCAAAAAAATATTATATTTCTCTATTGAATTGGTGTGGCAACGTTAAGATACTGACTATTTTAAATTTTATTATTTTTTGTAGATATATCGATATATTATAAGGGTTCGTTCATATTGTTCAATTCTTACATAGTAATGTAGAAGCCTCAGGACCACATGCATTACGCAAATGGCTGATATTTTATGAACGCATTCAAGTCTTCCATGTTTTATGCGCAATAATTTTACGGAAATTTGCAAGCTTGTGCATTTACAGTTAAATAATAATAAAAAATTTCTATGCTAACATTTTTCTTTCTCTTGTTTCAGGTAAGTAACATCACTACTCATTTCCGAGAGACATAAGGTACATTATAATAAAAGTATTATTTATATATATATATATATATATATATATATATA
>NW_012130079.1:5859216-5891633 GCF_000143395.1 Atta cephalotes | reverse complement strand
GCCGCGGATGGGCACTAAATTAAGGCAAAAGAAAAAGAGATCGCAAACCGAACCGAACGGAGACGCGAAGCAGAGCGGCAGAGAAAAGGCAGAAACGGCGACGAGCTGAAGAAAGACGAAGATACATTACCGGGATCAAGAAAGAGAAGGAGAGGGAGCCAATGCGCATGCATAGCTTGTGCGACACGCATCGATCAATCATTCGCTAATTATGCCCGTGATTTCTTTTCTGCCGTGATGGTCCGACCATGGCGAGGCCATCGACCTCGTCGCGAATGGATCGACCGACCGCGGCGGAAACGCATACTCTCTCGCATTCTCCCTTCTTCGAATCCTCTGGACCATCCTCGTGAAGGTGAAACGTCCGGAACAATCGACAGGAATGAAGTCAAGGAGCTGGAATAAGGTGATGGTTAAGAAGAAGCAAGAAGAAGAGAAGAAGATTGAGAATGTCGATCGGATAGGGAAAAGTTCACAGGAAGGAAGAAGAGATAAGCGGAGACAGGCGGGCGCAGTCATTCGGAAAGCAGACGTATTAAATGAAATTAAGCAATTAAGCATTTAACCGAATTAGCACACCGTAGAGCACGGATACGCCCGGAAGATCGCGTCGGTCGTACGGAACGCCGGTTTTCCGGTCCGGCCCGCTCCCTTGAGTCCTAACGATTCGCCGAGCGCTATCTCGTTAATTAATTAAGGTCACATTCGAGCTAAACTTGACTTAGTCCCTCCTTTAGCTCTTATAGAAAAATTTGCGCCATCGCATGATGATGCGACATTTTTCTGATAGTAATCGTCTACTATCATACCATTTGATTTTAAAGATCAGGCATATCGTTTAGTCTTCTAAAAAATTTATTCTTTTTATAATTAAACATTTATTCTTCAATCGCGTTTGATCATAGTTAATTTCTAAATGGAAATACAAGAAATTAAAATGTTACTTCCTGACTGAATTAAGATTGTAAAGGAACGATGTTATTACATGCGTATCTGTAGCCCGGTGTAATTAAGAATTTCAATTTAACTGCACTTGTGTAGAGCTTAATTGTACACTGGGGAGATCATCAAAATTAAGCAGATTATTATAACTATATACCTGGCCTTTCAAAAATCAAATGTTATGGTAGCAGGCGATTACTATCATAAATTTACAAAACACTGGTTTGCTGAACAGCGTTTATATCTTAGTATGATTCGTCTGTCAGGCGTTGTCCCGTTAATTAATTAAGATCGTTTTTTAATCAGATAGGTAATGTTAGGCTGGAAGAAAAACTCACTACGCATATCATTTTAGTATTGCCTAACGTAGTATTTTCGGATTAGTTTTTTTCATTTGATGCTTATTACTCGCCATCAATTCTGAAGGTGATATAACGTAATTTCTGATAACATTGTTATTATCGTAATTATTTGTGGCATGAAACAAGACAATTATTTTGAACACATTGCCTACTTTTTTCATTTGAAATTACGTAATCAACGTAGAATAATGTAGAATAATCAATGTAGAATAATTATATACGGACAGTCTGGATCCATCTGTGTCGAGCATTCGACGAACGTTGCTTCATTAATTAATTAGGGTCGCCTTCGGAACCGAACTTGCTGCTACCGCAACATACTTGTTCGTCTCTGTATTTCTTCTTGCCATGATCATGGACGACAAAACGAGAAAAAGGTTGACGATTGATCGGTATCCCGATCATCTCACCCAATGCCTATTTTGCGGATCGAGAACGCATACTGCCTGCACTGACCATTTTCTTTCTTTGGTGTCTCCAAGTCAAACATGCAACTCATCAACAGCGATATTTTCTTGATTTAATTGGATGACTAGAAGTTGATTTAGATACATTATAAAATTATGCCTTGTATTAATTATATCAACATTCTCTTAATGATACTCTATTAATTATATCAACTGACCAATTAAATATTTAACAAATAATATATTTATTAATTAAATTTACGGTCTTTGAAACATTAAAGAGTAGAAGAGTATAAAACATGAGTATTAAAACATGAATTTACTCATGTAAACTTATTAGATTCCACGAAAACAAAATAAATTCAAAATAAATAATAGAATCGCCGTGTATGAGCTTATCCGCCGTACAATTTTATCTTGCACTGGAACCATTATCCACACCTTCCAACGTGAAAATTCTATGATTTGCTCGAAGTTTACGAGCCGGTGCAGTGTTCCCTACCCGCCCACATGGGATAACTCGTGTTTCGCGCTTTCGGTATTACAGGAGGTGATACACGCAGCAATGTAATACATTATCTCGCGAAATGACCGCGCCACGTAACGACAGTAATGACCGACCGTAAAGTAATTAACAGTGGCAATAAAGTAGTCGACTACTACCGGGCAGGTCGCTCGTTTAGTCGCATCTAAGCCGTTATGGAACGATCTTACGAGACAGCAAACAAAGATGATACTGCCTCTTCCATCTGAGCTCGTGTAACAGTCGCGTAAATTAGACATCCGTCCACAATAGACACCCACTACGCGGGGGACCATCAAGTCTTACGATAATTTATGACACGGCAGCATGCGAGAGTTAATTTCGTTAAGGGAATTGAATAGCCGCGAACGATGACGACTAAAGACAAACAAGCTTACGAAAGATATTTCAGCTTATCGCTTGCAGGCATAGAAAATAATTATCTTTCTGCTTATTATAGATATAACAGACTCTCCCCTGAAATCTTAATTTATAATTCTATTGAAATCATTTTCACGTCCAGTCATTCTGATATCTGTCAATCTCATTTGATGGACTTCATTCGTGATGACTTTACTAATAATAACCAATCTATATTCACTCTAACGAAGACAGAAAGAATATGCTCGCGTTTTTTTTCTCTTTATCTTCGCGTCTCGGCATGGTGCTAATTTTCACAATTCGATTCAATTAGCGCGACCGCCTCGTTTGCAACGTCGATGCCACGCGATATCGGTTTCATCACTCTATCGAGCGATCTTCGCTCGCACGATGGATTATCCTCGCGCGTCATTCGCATCTCGAAGGCGATCACATGCATAACTCATTGCCCACCTATGATCGAGAAACCGCCGCGGGTTGGTTAACTGTCGAAGGAACGAGAGAGATAGGTAATGCCGACAACAATACGCTTTACCGAGCGACGCGTACTCGCTCGTTAAAAGAATTTATCCCGACCGGACAAGTCAGACTGGCCGGATCTTGTCCGCGGTGTCGCTATCAATATTATATAAATACACGAATTTATCGTTGTCTGTAGGAGAGCGGGATTGACCAGCGGTGAAAGCGTTGTGGATCGCGCGTGGGTCTTTTGGACTTCTATCGCGATATATCCGATCTTGCGGCAGCATGCTCCTACGAGCACAAAAAATCTCGTTGCCCCACCCAATATCTTTCGTCCGTCGATCTAATCCGGTTTGACAGAGAAGTGACACCGTGTTGTGATGAGCCCCGAATGTCGCGTCCTCTCTTGTCCATCCATCCGCTGAATCTTGTCTGGCTCCAGCGTTCTCTCTTTCTTTTGCTCGCGCCTACATAAATCAAGAGATGCAGTAGCATATATTTGTAAGAGACGCCAGCGTGTATCTTGCCTGAAGCTAGCTTGCCTGGCATTTTGAAGAATAATCGCACGCTTTAAATATAGAGACTGCAAAGAAAATTTATATTAACCCTTAGTACATACGATGATTTTTTAATCCTTTATTACGGGTCATTGTGTTCTGGATTAATTTCCATCACTCTCTAAATCTGAATCAGTAGTCACTAATTACGTAGCATATTTGGCACAGGATAATCAGTGAAGTCAACTAAAAAAAGAAAGAATGTTTAAGCATTATATAATTAAAATATTGATATTTGCATATTAATTTCAATCTTCCAATACCATATTTATTGAATTTATGCACTAAAAAAATAATTAGATTACATAATAAAGATTTAGCTAGGTTAAAGAGTTCACATTTCTTTCACTGATTATTAGTTGCATACTTGGCACTGATATCAGATTATCCACTGATTCAAATTTAGAGAGCACTTTTACGAAATTATTAAGTGATTCTCACGCTACTTATACTTTCACATCTTTAAAAAGTAATGCTTTTAAAGCTTCCACGGGTACTTTCTATACACAAGTTATGCGTTTCACGGGTTTTGTGTCCAGATCTATTATTAAAGTGCTAATGTTTCATGAATAGTGTAGTTCATTTTATTAGCGAGGAGCATGATACTGTATTAGCATTCTAACAATCGATCTGGACACAGAAATAATCCGCGAAATCTTTAGAAAGTATTTACGAAAATATAAAACTGTGTGTTAAAGAAAGAAAAGGAAAAGATATTTCAAACAAAAGAAACGCACATAAGATGACCTAATATATCGTGCAGTATATTAAGGGTTATTAGATAAAGAACAAATTGTATGGCAATAACATGACACGAGTAATAATTATGAAAAGCATGGTATTTTATGATATAAGCAAGTTATATTCAAAACGTCGATTCCTTCAAAACGTTCATTCCGTCGATCGGAGCGCATCTCCGCTCGATAGTTCAACTACCTCTTTCTATTACCGAAGAAAGCCCTTCCTTGGGAATTACGACAGGAAGGGTTTTTGAGATCTTGAAACCTTTAAACTGAACTTGTCAGAAGGCTCTTTCGATTAGAATCAGTAGAAGCGGAAAGTTTCATGCATTGTCGCACACTTAGTCAGGTGTGCGTAATTTTCTATTTCTTGGGGCCGGATGTAGACAATTTTACGGAGATAAACTTGTCAATTTATGTTTTTCTTCTCTTTTCTCCCTGATCTTCACATCTCACCATAAAATTGAACAAAGAGATGAGTTTGTAATTTACGTAATTAAGTTCCTATTATTTTATTACATAAAGCAGTGAGATAAATATGTTAAACACGTATAGATTCGTTAATAATTTAAACAATAACTTCAATCAATATCATTACCGGACACTAATTAGGCTTCATGTTTAATTTAATCGTATCATTGCATGTATATACTTTGTTTTGTAACAACAACGAATAATAACGATCCAATTACGCAAATAAAAAATGAAAAAGAGAAAATCAATCTACGTGAATCCCTTATAATAACTTCCGATAACCAATTAGACGTTTCCATCCTCGATAGGAAACCGTTTAAACGTATCGAAACGCGACGCGACGCGACGCGACGCGACAAGACACGCATGCTTCAACCTTGAAACGTCACGTTCCGAACCTGCGGTTCGATTCGAGGAAACCTTTCTTGCGGACAAAGAACGGATGCTACCGCGAGTACGTTCGCGGACAGCTGTTCGTCGATTGCTCTGGAAACCGCTTACAAGAAGATAAAAAAACGATTCAGAAAAGAAAATCGGAAAAATCCTGAAAGACGGAGATTAAGGAGAACGAAGATGAAAGGATGTGGCTTTTATATCGAAACGATAATCATTTGATGATTTAAAATGATGTCGAAGCATGCGGGGGTGAAGGTGCTGAAGGGAAGCATGTAAGGAAACGAGAGGAGAACGTTCGCACGATGATGAAAATTACAGGCTTGCGCGACGTGGACGTGTATTGGGTTCCGCTCGTCGCAAAGAATTTTTCAGTCACCTTCTAATGACGCCTCCTACGGCTACCCGTTTACGGTTAACAATAATCATTCAATTATGGCGCGTGACGTGCACGTCATCCGGTATCTACCGTGACCAGTAGTGGCGCCGTCATTTCTTTTTCGTGTACTCGGTCGTGTAAAATCGCGATCGAGATCGGAAGGGAAAAGGAAGAGCGCGAATCATACGGTGATAAGCTGAATCGCTTCATCACCGAACAAATTGCAAAATCGCAAGCTCTAATAATAGCGGGCGCGTGACAGTTGTTTTTGCGGGAGTTGATTGAGAAATTATGCTATTGAACGAGAACCATGGCGGGGAAATTCAGTAAATCGTCGTCTTTGTTCAAAGTACAATAAATCGTGCATCAAGTATACAGAGGCCAAATGCTACGAAATGTAGAAGCGATCCGAAGGTCTCTCGCGCTGCGCCGCTCGGGTTTTGTGAGCTGCATTCAAACGCGAACGAAATTCGACACGCGCGTGCGTGTATGTTGTTGATCGCTTGCACGCGGCTGCACGCAGCGAAACGAGAATGTTTACTTAGCTGCCTCCACTCAGCTCTTCGTGATCGTCTACCTGTTCCATCTCCATGCGCGCTCGTTGCCGAAACGCGTACTAAGCAAACAACGTTAATCATCTGATCCTCTGCTAGCCTTTTCCTCTTTTCCCGTTAGAGTGATGTCATTATTGCATGATAACATCCATGATGACATCAACGTAACAATTACGGCGAACGCGTGATAACAAAGCAAAGCCAAGCGATGATAAGAAACATTGATAAGAAGATGTTTAGAGAAGGTGATTACGTAAAAAATATAAGCATGTTTTATTATATTATATTGCATGACGCTCGCGTGATTCATAGGAAATGATTATGTTTTGTTGCTGGATTAAGAGAGGATCGTTGTATCGCGTGAATATTTCGTATTATCGCGATATGAAGTTACGCGATCGTGTTAGTTAATTGATGCACGAGGTATCACAATTACGAACTTACGTTCAGGAAATTGGAGCAAACACGAATCTTATATTTTTTTTCACATTTAATTTACCATTTCTTATAGATGGCATTAATATAACGCATTACTACTTCTCCGCGAACAATAGCGCGCCATTAGCGACAGGAAACAGCAATTGTCAGAAAGAGTAATTATGATGCAACGTTGCAGATTTACGCTCCAGAGCGTCTCGATAGTATTCATGTTCCCGCGCGGATTCCATCCTGATTGGTAATTTTTCGAAAGCAAAGAAACTGCGATTCGCCCCGGTCGATTTAGCCGGCCGCAAAAAAATCGCAGCGTCACGTGTTACGTGTCTGCATACCTTGACTAACACTATAGCAAATGAATACGTCCTTTTCCTTACATTCTGCACGATCCAGGCAGACTCTCACTTTCTGTCATTCTTCTACCCACACATCATCGAATCTCACGAAATATCTAACATCACGCCGCATTGTCTCTTGTCAAAAATGACCGAGAGGTATATATTATATATTCTGCACTAAGCCCGCTTATTCAAATTCATTTGTTAAAAATTTATGATCTATTGATTGTTGTATATAAATTCAATTGCGCGGATTAAGAGAAACACACAAAGAGACGAAACTGCTGCACAAATATTCCGCATGCGAATTTTCTAATTAAAAGCGACTTACGTTTTTTGCATGGCGTTGCAAAATTGTCGGCAATCAAATAAGATGAATTGCACGACACGCATATAGTTTGATACGAAAAAGATATACACAGGACATAACTAATATAATGACCAGATACACTTTGACGTAGCATTCGTATATACTATTTTTTTTTTTTTTATTACGGTGTCCTCTGACGCGGACGAATCACGCTCGCTCGAGCAAATGCCTCACCGGCATGCACACAAATTGCACGCAAATTCCCACACCGGACCGTCGGTCGTGGCTTCGTGACACTTTGCTCTTTTGTCACGACGCATCCTGCCGTGTGTAAAAGACAGATCCTTCGGGCGCGCTCCGGTCGTTCGTGCAAAGCAAAGCCAAGCAAAAGCAAAGCAAAGCAAAGTGCGCGGCGAGTGAGTTGGTTCTTCGACCGAGTCCACATCGAAGTCGGCTGTCTCAGATTACGTCGTGTCACCTCACCTCGGTCGGTTTGGCTCCAACACGCGGGAGAGAACACACGTGTTAACATCTTGTCGCCCAAACCCTCCGAAAACGATGGAACTTGGATTCCGCTGGTTCCTCGGCCAATACTGAACTCGGGATCTCGAAAAGCAATCTATTCTCCGAGGGAACTTCATCGTCTTGTCTCGGTATCGAGATAATGATGTGTGTAATTACGTCGTTTGAGAGAATATATGTGCCATGTTAAAACGACGGACAGTTGTCGGTTAATAATAAATCATGCATATGTTATATCTATATCATTTCTAAAAGAATGATTATGTCGTTTATCTTTTTTTTGTTCACGCATACAACACACAAATTGAATTTAAAATTCATTTAAAAGAAAAGTTCTCGTACTAATTATATGAAAAAAAATGCTTTTAATCAAATTGACTAAAACTGATATTTTGTAATTTACGACATACTGATTAAAAGTCTCCATAATTACATCAGAAATGGAAGATTTCGTTATAGCTCATATACGTATTTAATTGTATAAATACTTACTGAAAAAAATTTTGTTCATTTTTGGTTCAATAAATGATCGTTAATCAATGTCTGACTTAATATTCGACTTAATGTAATTAATTCATTCATATGATAACTGGATTCATTTACATAATTATATATTCATTCTTGCAATGAATTCTAGTAATAGTTTTATAACCTGAATCAATATGAGAATTCATTGGACCAACTTTCATTATTTTTTTCATAATTCAATGAATATTAAAAACCCAACTGTATAGATGGCGGTACTTTTTAATATGATTACTCTAAACAACTTCCAAAATTAATGTTGCATCTATCCATTTTTTATGTTTATATATAGAAATTTTTGATCTCATTGATTTTTAATATCTTATGAGCTACAAAATATTATAGCCAATTTAATTATAAAAATCACTATTTCTATACATGTAACTAATATAAATAATATAAATATTAAATAATGAAAATTAATTAATAATATATCGATATGAAACAGAAAAGGGATTTTTTAAAATTTTTATAATTTCTACTACCAGCGAATTTGATTGGACATACTTAGTGCGCACTGGTGCATGTTAAAGCTATCATATACAAATTGATGTAAAGATATGTGTTTATTATAAACATAGAAACCGGTTAAACCGTAAAATATTCAATACATTTTATTATGCTGTTCGGTAAATTGATAATTCGAAATATTTGCATTTCACTTTTACACTTCAATTAAATCAATTAAATCAGTGTATATGTATCCAGTAATATGTACGCACTAGCAATTCAATCGAATTCATCATAAGATTTCAAGATATATAATATGTTATCAGAACGCGTCTCACAGAGTATACGAGAACATTAGATTTATTTATAGTAATTATAGTCGATTCAAAAAACAGGAAGAAGGAACGACGTTCGCTTGGTAAAGACTGTAATCGGTTTTCCGAGTTCGGCGATCGGTCGAGAAGACAAGATTTGCCATCGAACCGTTAAGGCGGTTAAGCGCTTTCGCAAATGGATCCAGACACAATGGGCTCGTGGACTACGGAGAGCTACGGTCGATATGAATGTCAGCAACATGGGGCGAGAGTTAGAGTACGCTTTCACGCGTTTATCGCGCATTATATTTTTATTGCCGGCCTTCTCTGTCCGGGTTATGGATATATCCTGGATTAGTTTCGATGTGTACGCAGCTGAGACCCCCCCGGCGGTCACCACACGGTTTCCCATATGCACAAACCCTAGTACCCTAACTATCTGGAATCAATAAAAGCGCATTGACGGCTTTATCTTCCAGTAACGGTTGGCGCTCATAAACAGTGCGGTTGTTTTAGACAAATCTTCGCCTTCACGCCGCGCGAAGGTTTTTTTCTTCGAGCATCATATTCTTCATTATGAATGTGACGTCTCGTTTTTACACGCCTTTCCGGAATGAAAAATCATTTTGCTTGGGAAAGTCCGACGATCGTTTCGAGTTGAAACGATGACGTTCGCTATGAAATGAACTTTTGCGTTCGGTGGAGAACGAATCTATGGATTTTATTATATCAGATCGGACGGGGAATATAAACTCGTTCTAACCCGTATCCCGTATTTTTCGATCGTGAAAAGAGGATTATACGAGTCAGTGACACAATCTGTTAGGGAGAATAAAGCACCCTCGTTATAATAAAATGTTAAAGCGATAATGTTATCGAGGAAATTTGTCATGGATCACAAGTGGATTACAAGTTATTAACAAAACCCTCGAGTACAACGAAACGTCAAAAAAGGATGCTCGCGCGTAGCATGGAAAATTCAATATTAAAATCGAGTTGCAAGCGTAATGTCGCGTGTGACGTTATAATAGTCGAATGTTAACGAGTTCGCACGCACGCACGCAATATGCAATCCTCGATCAACGAGGTTATAACGAGAGAGCGGCGCGTTTAATAACCGTGCCAGGAAATTAGGGTTGTCAAACGCCCAATTAGCATTTCCGTAATAATTAATGACGAGATTCGTATTAGGTATTCAAGTGCTTGTTCGGAATTATTCCATTGATATATGTATCGATTATTAAAATATTGTACTCATCTAAGAGTATTTTCTATCTATATATATATATATATTATAAAATAGATAAAATCTCGAATATTTCATCTGAGAAGGAAACTATCAAAAAGCATATTTGTTTATTTCTTTAAATAAAAATATTACATAATTGATTTGACGTATAAAATGCGTTTATCAAAAATCTTACGCAACATCTTAAGCCAGGCATCTTCTTATTGTAATATCAAGTTAACAACGTGCCGAGATAGGCATAAACAATACGATTTGTTCGCTCAAGGGGTCTGGTTATCGGTCGATAAAAATTATCAGCGCTTCAACAAGTAGGGATAAATTGTCTAGCCATCGACATGACTTCGAAATCATGTTGGCGGACGTTGCTTGTACCCCGAAGATATTCCGCAACCGACGACGGGTCGTGGCTGAGATGGAGGAGCGAGACCAGAAGAAGAGTAGAAGTCGCTTCCCGTTATTTACATCGAACCCCGCAGCTCTGGTAACCAGGCGGTATCCGAAGGTGGTATCCCGCGCGTACGGGATTACAAAGTAACTGATGAAGGAACGGACGGTCGAACGAAGGGATCGAGATGCAGCCAGGCGATACGCTAATGCCACGTCTGCAATGGCATTATAATACGGTGCACTCTCCTCTACGGTGCATACGGTTTATCGGGTCCGGCTGCACTCCGGCGGTTCGTCGCACTGTCGATAAACGCGGATCGTACTTGCGGTAGAATTCGACGCTGCCACGCGTGATTGGCCGAGTATGGTATGGGCAGAACCGCATTAAAAAGGCTTTGCATCGAGATTCGAGACACTGTCTGCGATCGCGCCTGGACTCGATTATCCTTCTCATTGTCGCATGTTGTATGATGGCTTCGTGTGGTCGTGCATAAAGCGCATTTTTTTTTTCGAATATATTTGGCAGATGACTGTAACACTTTGCATATAAAAAAATAAATTTCTTTTCTGTTAGCATTATCTTTTATGATGTATATATAAATTATATGCGGAAGAACGATTTTAGTACTGAAATAGATACCTAAAAATTTTGCTCGATTCTAAAAATATTTTTGTTGACTCATCAAAATAATTATGTAATACACTCAAGCATAATGAGCAATATTGCAAAAAGTTTTAACATTCTAACCAGCTTGAAGGCTTGAAGCTTCTACGTAATTATTTTGGTGAAAAAATTATTTTTAGATACTCTTTAAATCTGAATCAGTGAATAGTCACTAATTATTCAGTGACATACTTGGTACTGATAATCAATGAGGTTCAACTAAAAAATAATATTTGAGCATTATATAACTGATATTTGTATGTTTAATTTTCCATATTCATTGATTTTATGCTCTAAAACAAGGTTAGTTAGATCACATAAAAATCAGTTAAGTTAGAGATCTCATTTATTTATTATTCATTTCATTTACTTATTATTGCATACTTGGCATTGATATCAGTAATTATCCACTGATTCAGATTTAAAAAGTATGTATCTAGTTAAATTTTTTGATTTACTTTAGCAAACACATTTTTTCCAGTAGATAGGTTTTAATCTTTATTATTTCAATTATTTGTACATGATATATTTTGGATATATCGTGTTGGGTTTGACAATTTATACATAGATAAAAACTAGATTGACAGTTATCCTCGGGTACAGCTACATTTACGCAATCATATTTAAAAGATTAAAGTATCAAAATACACAACGTAAATGGACAATGGAATGTTAAACCTTAAAACATCTTGCTCACAATATCATCCACATTCTATTCAGTGTAATACGTTACATACATTACTGAAAAACAAAATATCCGGTCGTATTCACTTCGTAAAGAATAAACCGATACTGTTACCGCCCACGTATCGCGCAAACGGTAATGAAAAGTGTTGTATCATTGACTAACGATTGTTGATAGCTTTTATCATTTCGAACTCGAACTGGAGCTACCGGTTCGAACGGAAGTCAACATTATTAGTCTTTAACGTATACCATAAACTATCACATAGAAGTAACTTCGATCAGACGTCGAATGTAGCATATAATAATACCTTTGACTTTCCTAATTACGCGCTTTAAAGTGCAATTAATTTCGGTAATGTACGTGCCGTTCAACGGTCGTCTAACAATATTTGAAGTTAATTGCATGAGAGCGAAGACCAAATTCCTTTAAACGCGCAATAATTTCGCTCGACTACGGAAACATTCATCGATTTAATTTAATTTTTCTCGTATAAGTTTTACACGACCAAAGTTATATAAATTGCTAAACGATCGAATATTATATTTGCAACCTCAATGTTTACCGATATGCTTGCTAAAATGTAGAAGTCCAAAATAGAACTATATATAGAAAGAGACAATTATTCTCTAAAAGTGAATCATTGTAATATTACTGACTTTAGTGCTATAACTGATATAATCAATTATAATCAGTGAATATTTATTATTTTTCAATAATAATACACTGACCAACTTTTAAATAATTTCTGCGGATTCAATTTACAGAAATCATATCTTTAAAAGTGAATCGGTGTGTTATTAAAAAAAATCATAATCTCTCAAAGTGAGAGAATTATTGCATTATTATTGAAAAATAATAAATATTCATTGATTATATTAGTTATAAGTATAGCACTGAAGTTACTGATTCACTTTTAAAGAGTATAATGACCATATTACAGCTTCATTTATATAAAAAAGTCATTAATAATTTTTTCATATATTTTTACATCAATAGATATTAATGACTGTATTTATTGGCTGTCATAAATCAATATTTCTCATTTTATAAAAATTAATTCAAATTAGAATAAATAAAGTTATCGTAAATATAGTTACAAATTAATGAAGATAATTCTCTATCGATGTTTTGGAAATGTTCAACAAATAGAGAGGAAAGTGAAAGGAAAATATTTTCCCGAAATCATCGGCAAGTACATATAATAAGAATGAATGTACTATGTGCAATGGAGACTTGGAACTCGAAGACAATAGTAGGCTCGGCTCCTAGGAAACCTTTCGTGCTCGCGTTTACAACTCTTTATTCTCGACACGAACGCCCACCCGCATCTATCCAGTCACAGTTCTACTCGCACAACTCCGATGCGTTGTAAATCTACCACATACGCAGGCAATAATAAATGCTGTATTATACACGGTAGGACGCGGCATATATATCTATGAACACAAGGCTATCGGTATTCTACTTCGGCTTTCTAATCGGCGCGGAACAATACGCTTTACAAAGGCGCGAGTCTTCGATGATGGGCCTTAGCAGAAAGCTGTCTTACAATCTTAAAACAGCGTCTTATGATTTAAGTTTTATGTCTTTAGTAACGCACGAGAACTATCTTATGACTTGTGTCTTAAAGATGTATAAAACCGAAATACCTTTAAGACATAACTCATAAAACAATTCTTGTGCGTTATTACTAAAGACATAAAACATAAGTCATAAGACATTGTCTTAAGATTATAAGCTTCCTAATTCAAAACATTTTCTCTGATAGTGTACAGTAAAATTCCACAATTTTTTTTTTCGCGAACTACATCAAAAGTATATGTAAACTGATGACAAAATGAATAAATATGCCGCTTGTTTGAAAGAAAAATGCCTCAAAATTAGTAATTTTTCAAGAAAATATTTTTAAATCGAATAATGTTTTAAGAAAAAACAGCATGGTTAGAAATAGAACATTTTTCATATTTCAGCACTGATAACAATTCTTTATAGTTTAATTCAAAACATGTCTATTTTCTGTTGCAAACTTGATTAGAGGACAAATACATTTCTGTTCTCTAGATAAATTGAGAAAGTTACTTATATTTTTCTAACAAAAATGTTTTTAGAGTTCCTGTCATTATCTTAAAAATGCTAATTTTTTAAATTGTGTCACTTTTCTATCAAATAAGACATAAAAATTAAAAGTTTACAAAGTTTATTTGCTGTAGCTCTGTTTGGAATCTTATGATGAATGTAAATTGGGAGATAACAATAATTACAGCACGTATTTATAACTGTATGTATTAATAAAAAAAATCGAACGGTACTTAAATTGCTTTTAATA
This sequence comes from Atta cephalotes, assembly GCF_000143395.1. Lineage (NCBI taxonomy): Eukaryota > Metazoa > Arthropoda > Insecta > Hymenoptera > Formicidae > Atta > Atta cephalotes. The sequence goes on along the minus strand of NW_012130079.1, from coordinate 5,877,251 downwards.
ATATATGCTCTGCTCGAATATTTTTTAGTATTTGCATTCAATTACGAGTGGACGCACTTCAACGATTATGAATATATAACATTCTACATTACATCTTACGCGGATAAAATAATATAAATTTTTTCGTTTTGTAATTGATAGCTAATCATATAATTTGTCTGAAGATAAAGAGAAAATTTTGTTACTGTGAACGTAATTAATATGTAAACATAAGCGTGATAGTCGTGCTTCGGATCAGTAATCATTAAAGTTACTAATACTTGTTACAGTGATAATTATTAGTTTTCAGGCAGACAACACAAATTTGTATTGCTATTTTCGTACAAAGTTATCGTTTTCTAACATGCAATGCATCGTAACGCATGCGGGAACTTAATACAGGAAATAACACATTACATAATCGACAGACATTTTAAAAATATGTATGCAGCCGAAAAAGTTACGAGCAGATGGTATACATGCGGAAATGCTTTGACGTTTGTCAATAATTCGCTTTCACTTCAGAATATTTTGCAATATCAATACATGTATACGCAATGAAAGATCTCGTTTTTCCTTGCTTTTTACGAAATACGTATAATACTCCACAAAGTTATAAAGAAATGAGATAGAACTCGAATAGAATTCGATTGTAGACTTGAGTCTATAAAATTTTATAGATCTATCGATAGAAGAAAATGTAACGCCCGAATGATTCGTAATTGAATGATAGCGATCGTTCGAATAACAATAGTCTTCTATTTCAGTTGTTACAATTATTACTTCAATGACTATTTATTATAACATCATAAAAAACATCATGAAACTTCAGTCTACCGTAAATCCAATGGCATATTTTAACATGCTGCAAGAATATTGCCTCGAATGTGAGATAACATTTCAATCCTCAAACGATGCAGAAATTGTATAAACTATTTTGATAAGACAGGTTAATTGTTCATATAGAACGTTATTTTAGTAACAATAGCGATGAGCTTGCCAACAGAGTTTGGCATTTCGGATAAACAGAATAGCGAGTTAATACCAATTACAATGCAACGTGCGCGTCGCACTTTATTCAGCCGCACTACGACGCCACTGTAAGCGCGTTTACGATCCCAACGTGGGTTGGGTTTACTTAGCTGGGTTATGCACCAGAGACACGAAGGATATACATAAACTTGTGTGTGGATACTGTGCACGGGTTAGCTGCTAGATGACTATTATGCGCCCTGTAGTTTCGTTCTGTCGTTGGCGTATGATTTAGAACACGTGTATCTCTAATAAAGATCGTTAGACATCAGCTTTTTGTCATCGTATGCGGAAGCTTTGAATAACAGGATACCAGCTGGTGGGCATAGTTGAAATTTTATTCTGTTATGTTAGGAATTTGGGAGGTTACAAATAAAATATGTTTTATAAATATAAGATGCATTTGAAAATATAAATATATGAAGAAATATAGTATATATATAAAAAAGATATTTTTCTTTTATATTTAATTGTAATTACGAATATAAATATATATATATATATATATATTTGTGTGTATAGTACTAATCAATATCAATGAGTTTCCATTTTTAGAAAATGTGTTACTTTATATTATCATTATTTAGATTTATTAATTTCGTTCTTGCTATAGAGAAACAAAAAAATCGATTTTCTTTTCTCTCTTCATTGTCGAACTTTTTATTGTCTATTCTCGACTGATTGTTGTATTATATAACACTGAATACAAAATAGCTACTAGAAAATTAAATTAATGGAAGATAAATTGATTATAGATGAAAAAGGATTGTGTTGACGTGATTAATTATTATGGATTACTGTTTTAAAACTGTGGATAATTAAATTAGTTATAATATTCTAATTGAAAAAATTAAGTTTATTGTCATTACGTGAATATCAAATAATGCGAAAAAAACATTGAGAATAAAGCTGAAAAAAATAGAATGGAGAACTTAAGGATATATTAGATATACATATAATCTCTGCAAAGAAAATTAAATTTGGAAGGAATTTAATATTTACACTTCAAATAAACTATATACATATGAAAGTTATGTGAATAAGATTTTTGGTTAATAACATTTTTATAGTTTATTAATTTTATTTATTATTATTTTTATTAAAAATTAAAATTTTTTAAATGACTTTAAAAATTTACATTTTTTTTTTATAAGTATTTCAAATATTCAAAGTAATTTATATAAAGTTTCATTGAGATTCACTGATTAGTTACAAAAATCTAGAACAAATAAATATATTGTATATTTACTAGACAATTAGTTCAGTAATTACATGCATTGCATGTAATTCTACGTAAATAATCTTGAATATATACTTATACTAAAAAATTGAGTTTTTATCATTTAATTTAGAATACATTTCCATATATTTTTATTAGAGCACAAATTAAAAAAATACTACTATTTATTAAAATAACTTATAATCCAGATAGTAAACCGTCATTAAATTTGTCGTATAATTTTTAAACGTAATTTAAAATAATCTGTAATTTTTTCATAATTTTGTTATCATTTTAAAATTATGTTAAAACATCCTTAATTGACAATTCGTGTGTGAACCGTACACGTCGCGGCGAACGTCTCGTCACAGGATAATATATTCAAACGAGATTTGGTCTAAACAAAAGGTAGTGCCGCCGCCTAAATACCACGCTCATAATTAGTTTTGCCCAGAAGTTATCTCTCGTATTCGCGCGCATTCTGTTGTCTTGTCTGTGCTCGAACTGTATGAGTGCCTTCTGTATGTAACACACACACATGCACGTGTCCCAACACTGGTGCATTAACATAATCTTGTTCGCACGCAAGTGGGCCTTTTGCACATACACGTTTCTCCTTGGATCTCCTTCCTTTGACAGTCGTGCATCCTGGCCAATGGCTGAGCCTTAGGAAACCCCATCGTAATTCGATACGTGGAGAACTGGGTGCAACAAGGCAATATCCTTAGAAAAAGGACTGTCAGGACGCGGCCATGAATCCTTATGCCTAGCCTACTTCTTTTATCTTTCATTCTGCCAATTCTCTTTGTTCTTTTTCTATCTCCCCATGGCCTAGCCTTCTCCCTGAACTCTACGGTAGCGCGAGTTCGGTAGATTAGATACTAATGCTACCGACGAAGAACGTAACTCGCTAATAAGATATTTTTTGTCACTACACGACATCCTGTGTTACGTGCGAGTTCATTTATCTCTTCGTATCTTCGAAAAAATTACGATAAATTTTTTATTAACATGCGAGAAATAAACATTTGCGATTAACGTTATTAAATTTTAAAATACTAAAATACTATTAAAATTGCTTATATATTTTCTATCCAGCTATATGAAAACTTTGTAAAAGGTTAATCTATTTCTGTATATTTTGTATGAAATCATAAAGTTATCAGTATTAATTTAATCAGTACTCTATTAAAGAATCAAGAAATTTATATCTATTTTCTTCTACAACTAAAATAGCGTGAATTGAAACGGAACAACATCTTTGTATAATATATAAGTTTGATTCATATAATAATTTATATAGATAAAATTCATATATAAAATAATTTTATATAAACAAAATTTTTAATATTTCGTCTTACATTTAAGACACGATTGATGAAAAGATGTATCTTTTTATGAAAGTGGAAGAATACGACGATGAAAAATAATATCGTTAAGATTACTATTTGCTTCCATTATCGCTTCAGCGATGTTCTCGTATGATATCCCTCGAGAAAGAAAACCATTGCAGTGGAACGTTAAATATGTGATGGGAAAGTGGGGATTCTCGGAGGTGCGACTTAATGTCGCTCCGCCCGGCATGTAAAATAATATCATTCGCGGCCCTACTTATCCATCCTTCGAACGGAAACTGGATGACGCGCCATTCGAAAAACGATACCGATGACACCCGAAGTGGTCGCGTGGATCGTGATCGCTCGATAAAATCTTGGTTTTCTCTGAAGTTCATTCTATACCTGCACCATGGAGAAAGCGAGGAAGGTAACAAACGGTGGTAGTGATCGCGAGGTAAAAAGGCAAGAAAGCAGTGACGGGGCGGAATGCACTTGGGGGGATGCACTCGAGTGCGCCACTCGACCAGCTGCGACCTCGAATCGCTAAGACATCTTAATAGAACGTTCTTCGTTCTGGAAACATCTTCGAGTGGCATATCGCCGCGTTTATTATGTCACGATCACACCGACTGATCAAGTGTGTTTTGTGCACGTCATTGTACACCATCGATCAATCGCGGCAGCCGATCAAATGATTAAGAAAAAAAGGATCTCGCAACTTTGATCCTGTAGATATTTCGGCTACGAGAGCTTATAATAAAATGACCTCTGACTACCAATATAACATAGTCTTTAAATCTATTTATCGGAACGATCTTTTCAATGCGGCTCTAATATAACTGAAAGGCGAAAAATGAAACTAATTGCTTATAATTGGCTATTAATTTATTACGAAACGCTTCTCACTGCAACATCTTTTCTTTTAATTCTTCTTATAAAAGATAAGTTAATTAACTTTTCAATATAATGTGTGTTTCTTTCGGCACAGTTCAAAGATTTAAATATTTAAGAATATTAATTAGGAATGAGCAACGATAGAGAAGTAGAACAAATAATCTGATAAGTAGCATCGATCTAGATAGGATAAAAAAAAGTCAAGATTCGGTTATATCGGCTTTCCTCTAATTTCCCAACTGATGACCGAAGATTTGTTTGCTTCAAACGGCGGAGATCGTCTCGATGAGATAGCAGGTGCGCAGGTATTCCGAAACAAAGGTGAGGCTTGCGTGTCGTTTCGAATACTTCTGTACATTCGCGCAGTGTGTTGGCCCGCTCATCTCTGCATTCCACCATGCTCTCGTATATCCGTGGGTGTGCCTTTCTCCGAAACTTCGAAATTCATGCCGATTCCTTCCTCGGCTCTCGCAGCCGTTGATTCTTTCTAATGACCGACGTATTCTGTATTACCTCCATCCATTCCAGACCTAATTAAGTAGAACTGCTGCGTGCTTAAACGCGACCATTTGGACGATTCTTATCCGATTTCACGGTACGAGGAAAGAACACTTTCTTGTTTCTATCAATCACGACATGCGTGAAAGAATTCCCTAAACATTGATAATTTTCTTTAGTTTTTTTAAATTTCGGACAATCTTTTCTATTATGAATAAAAATGGATACTAAAAAAAATGGATCTACAGTAAAATGAATTCTGGTTAATTTTTGCCGAATTTGTGAGAAATTTTATTTGCCTGAAAGTAAAAAATATACCGAATGTGTAAGATAAAAAGTACATTATAATTGTAAATCCATTTGAATAATTTTACCTTACAGTAAAATAAATCATTCTCACAAGTAAGTGAGAATGAACTCTGTAAGTATCAACAACTCTCAAGATTTTATACACTTGTATTTTTTACTGCACAGTAAAATAAATTTTTGTCATTAAGGCAAAAGAACTTGTTGATAAAGTAAATTCTATTGAAATGTAGAGTAATAATTTATAGATTAAGAAATAATAACAAATTACAGCAGCACGAAATTTACGAAATGTAAAAAGTATCTTATAATATGCTACGACAGTTGCTTATTTACCAGAAAAGTAAAGTAACTTTTATATAAGAAGTAAGTGCTTGTCTTTATATGGATCTGAATTCTAAAATTTATTAGAATTCTAGCGCATATTTACATTTATTTTCCGTGTAATGATAAAACGATCTATCGGATAAAACAGACGATGATATAAAATAGACATTTTCTGCGAACCTATAACATTTAGAAAAAAATACCTCTAAACGTTTCAGTTTAAATGACACTGCAAATATCTAATTTGCAATTATATAAAACGAAAGTTGTGACGCAACTAATGCGCTCAGTATTGCACACAATACGACTAAATTTCTAAGCATACACACATAAAGAGATGTTTGATTATTTTAATGTCTTGCACGAGGAGAAAGAGTTATGATATATAAAGACTAAGAACTATTTTCTCATTCATGGCGCAGCATCGCGAAGAAGCTTTCTCATATTCCGCGAAGAGCTCGCCTCTGTTATATTTCCTTGTTTTACGCAACACGTCTAATCGTTGTAACGCGCTCTACCCACCGCATACTTGCGTCGTGACTCCTTGTCTGCGGAGGAAAAAAATGCACCTCGGGAGCGGCACGAGGCCGCGACAATGCAAACAGGAAGAGGTGGATTCGCGTTGGTAGAGCAACAGAGAATGAAAAAGTGAGAGAGAAAACGAGATGAACATCGTGGAGAACATCGTGCGGCTTTCGGCTACTCGGAAAACGGACCTCTCTCATTAAGACATTTAACGAGCGTCATATAATCGATTATTTATAGAGATATTCAAGTCCAGTAAGCTGTCCCCGACTTAGAGAAAGGCGCGAGAGAACTCCAAGAGTGCGAGACGTGATGGCGCGCCGCATGAAGACGTCCGTCGGCTTTACTGCCGATTTTCATACACGGCGCTTTCGCATATACACAAACACATACATTTGCAAAGCGCGTATATGTTTATATATAACAAAGAGCACATCCTTGAGAATCTACAGGTTGGATGACTTTTTATACCAATTATTGTATTTTTTTTTCCACGCGAACACCCGCTGATTGTTCGGAATATCGCGAGCCCCGGCGCAGGAGGTCTCTCGCTCCTCCGTCAGAGACGTGACCGCGAGCGCCGTTTCGTAATTCCCGCGTTAGCGCCGATTTATCATCCTTATTAAGCCAATCTACTGGCCGATGCCCTGAACGGCACCTCTGAGATAGGCCCAGGACATATGCAGACGCGCTTGTACGCCCGAGCGAAACAGCACTCACATACACCACTAGTCGATCTCAGGAGAGTGTCGAACGAGAGAGAGCGAGACGATGAGAGCGCACCGTTACTGAGATCTCTCCTCGTGCTTTCGTCTTTATTATGGCACCCATATACTCACTAATGACCACCCGAGAGAGAATCGCGGATATGACCGCCCGTAGGAGTTACGATGTCTCTGGCGGACCGTTAGTAATTGTACGCGCGGCGATACAGTTGTTAATCTACGGTTGTTAATCTGCGGTTGTTAATCTAGCGGGGCAATCTCGGCGGGGGATATAATGAAGGCGACGTACCACCTCGCGGCCTCGTGTCACCCCGTGAAACCCGAAGAGCTTCGCCGCGATCGGAATGGACCAAGACGGCGAACCCTGGGAACGGTATCCTTGGCAGATTACGTTTATCTTTGCCGGATAGATCTTATTTATTTGCGACGATGGCGAACTGCGAGCAGAAATCGTGAGCTTCGTGAGGCAAGCATCGTTATTAGACGTTGTGTATTGGACGATGAGTTACACAGGCAACGGTAAACATAGAAGTATATTAAACGCAATTTAAGATGGTATCGGAGTCCGAATGCTTCATTTCATTAGTAAAAATTCCATTTCGAGGAATCATGTACACTCTAAATTTCTTACAATGAAATCTTACTCCAATAAAGTGAAAATATAATTACCCTTGGAAAAAGTGAAAATGTTTCACTTCTTGAAAAAGAGTGACGATTTTCATTCTTTTTAGAGCGAATTTTCACTTCAAAGGAATGAAATCTCACTTAAAAAAAAAAAGAGATTTCACTCTAAAAAGAGTGAAGATCGTCACTTCTTTTCAAGAAGTGAAATATTTTTATTTTTCAAGGATGATTGCGTTTTCACTCTCTTGGAGCAAGATTTTACTGCAAGAAATTTAGAGTGTATATTTAAATATAAAACCGCGCTTCAATCGCAATGTGTTGATGTACTCTCAATAATTTTTTATTCGCATTTTTTGTATCGATTCTAGAATTTACTAAGTAAATCCACTATGTTAATTGTGCATTCCAGCAATAATTTATGTGTACGGTAATCGTCGTACCGAAAAACAGTTGATTTGGTTTATCTCAATCCCATTATTTTCCGCGACCGCGCGGTAAAACTCGCGGTAAAACTTGCCTCTATACGATCCTAAGAAATAAGGCACGTGCTTAAATCGTTAATGAAACTACCGACGCCGCCACGTAGCGACCATAAATAGCCGTACCCACTCAATTATATACCGTCTTAAGGAGGCCGATACCCGCCGCATCTCCGCGCGGATGCTTCGTCTTTGTATCGTTGCGAAACGCGGCTGTAACACATGGCGGTGCGCGCGCACGAAATAAAATTGATTTTCACGTTGGATCTTGAACGGTGGTACAGCCGTGTACCGACAATTTATAGAACGGCAAAAGGGTATATTCTGTACACGTGCGCTCGCGCGAGCGCAAGTCGTCTCCATGGAAGATCCGCGGCGAGTAATTCTGTGTGCGCTGCCTGCCTTTACGAGCGCCACGAATGCCCGTTAACGATCATCGAGAACCATGGAAATGGCCAATCATGAGCGATATGGTGCCCTTGAGGATTGTCAGTAATTATGTCTAAACGATCGGTTGCGCTGATAGAAAACAGATCGGCGGCGTGCAACTCATTTCTCGCAATAGCGTGAAGCTAAGAAGAATCTAACGGATGTGCGAACGTCGAGTTATGACGTTATCGCAATTGCTTGCAGCAATCCGCATTCAACTGCAGAAAGAAGCCTTTGGAACACTTAGGAAAAATTACTCGTTACTTTTATCCATATTTTGTGCGAACGATGTCGTTTGAATATCTACGTCTGATGGTTGTCGTCGTATATTGCACGACGGAGATATTTAATAGTTGGCACGGCTTTACGTCGTCCAGTCGGCGTTTAAAGGAAGATTTACTTACGCAAAGCCCAGCTAAGTCGAGTAAGCACTGCTCACGAATTAAGCCATTGCGAGAAACCGCCGTAAAGCGGTTGCATTAGTTACATACTTTTGTGCAGCGAGCATTTAATCCTTGCGACCTAATTAAATGATCCTCACGACTTAATTGTACGTTGCTGCACTTTGATGTGTTCATATAATCTGGTTTTTGGTACTTACTTATCGCAAACTGTCTCCCGTCTTAACAATCGGATTTAAGATGATATTTCAAAAGCTTTGCGTCACATTTCGCGAATTTTGGCATTTATATCGCGCCATATTAATTATAGTAATAACAGGAACTTATATGAATATTTTATCATAATACCCAAAATATAATATGTAAATTAATCCTTCGATTCTCCTTTTCTCGATTTATTCGTTTGTAGAGAACTATTTCTACGTACCTTATTTGTATACAAATTATTAAGAAACTAACAGGATTAAACGTAAATACATAAATATCTTTACAAATACTTTACAAATATATTAACGCGTCGTCGAATAGCCGCGCTGAATTAAATTATATCCGTAACATCTGTAATGATAGTCGCTAACGTGCCATGCCGAGCATTACATAGAACATAACAAGAACGTGTACTTATCTCGTTCGAGATTTGCCGACATTGGAATGTACGTGCGGCACTTAAAGGACTCGTTAACCAAAACGAAGGAACCAATTACTATGTGATTCTACAGCGTAGTGGACGCGACATTACGCGTCCACAATTAATTATACAAGGGCATCCCTGGCTGCATCGTGACGGTGACTGCGGCCCGAAAGAGCTACATTGAGAAACTTTCGACGAGATAATCCGTACCGGTTCTGCAAAAGCAACGGTGTTACATTAATGACCCGTCCACCACATAAAGCCATCAGGCACTTGATCGGTTCTTTCGGAAATGGCTTAACACACCGACCGCCGCGTTTGATTTTAACCTAATATCTTATATCTTAAATACTAAAGTACGAAGCACAGTTCAAAAGAGCGGCACTTGGATACCTTCGCAAAATTATTGCCACAGATAATAATGCCGACAAAGTCTCGGAAATCGTGAAGAAAAGAGTATTTCTCTGCCAATTACGAACATCAAGTTATAACAGTGTAACATCTCTTTTGCGAATAATGTAATTTGACCGAAAGCATTACATATCTCTTTGGAATTCTTTTTTATAAAAAAGAATTCCAAAGAGATATGTAATGCTTTTTTATAAAAAAAGTATTTACAATTTATAAATGCCACGCATGTAATAGAGAAGGCGTGATAATTTATGCAAGATTGATAAAATTGACTATGTTTCCTTAACGTATGTATTCTTTAACGAATCTTCTTGTAACGATCAAACTGCTAAATGATTGGTTCTTAACGATTTGTTTTTTTATCTTTAACAGCTCTGACTTAACTTCCGCTTGCCGTTGATTAATTGTAAAGTGGATATAAAGAAAGTGATATTCTTCTTTCTTTAACGTTGTCTTCTTTCTAACTGACAATAAGGACACTTAATCGGCATTAGGTACATGTATTGACGTCACTCTCTTTATACCCTCTTTATACCACTCTAATCAGTTGCATTATTAGATCTTTTTTTTTGTTAAACACTCAGGTTTATGTACAATAAACTATTTTATGTTATATAATTATAGCCAATTAGAGAAAATTTTAATATCTTAATCAATCCTTTCGATTCTTTGTGAACAATTTTAATGAGTACTTTGTACTGAAGAATCATCGTTTCACATTTAATAGCATACATTATAAACAAGAGCAGGAAGAATCTTATATTCACAAGCCATGAAATATGTATAAGCGTTGATGCGAAATAACTGAACTATTATTATTTTTCCAATCTAGGACTTCTTTTTTTTAAATCATATTTTTAACATCTGCTGTTTTTTTATTAATAAATTATAAAGGATCTCGCATTATTATTATAGAAATTGTTTCGATGATTTAATTTTTACATATACCTGTGAATAGAAGACTGATGTTTTATAACTATTTATTTGGTTGATACGTAACTAACAAAAACTTTTTTACTTTTTCATTTAAAAATTATGTTGTTCTAATCAAAATTTGGTTGAAACAATACAGTTTTTAAATGAAAAAATAAGAAAGTTTTTGTTAGTCGCATATCAATAAAGTAAATGATTATATTTACCAAAACATTTCTCTCAGTGTATACATAAAGCTCAATGGATAGTTTTTGAATTATGATACCTATATCAAAAATTTGTACTTCGTGAGCATTCATCATATAATAGTTCAAAAATCATCTATTATTGAGTCTCATGTCTATGATATCTTTTGTTCATCACGTTAAGCTAGATACTATATTATATATAAAAACTAATTTCCGAAATTTAATTTCCATATATATTGTAATTTTTTTATTTAAAAAATATTATATTAATTTGCCTATCTATAAATTTAAAAATTAAATCCATCATTTCAACACATCGTTGGGTACATAATCTCAAAAAAATGACAATAATTTCATAAAAAATCATAACGCTTTTACTTCCGCATCATGGCAATGTCCATTTGGCTCGGATAGAATTGATCTGAGCGCGACTACGGAGACAGAGAAAGAATAGAGCCGTCTCAGCCGCCATCAGTCAGTTTATTACAAGCGGTGAACGGAAGCGACGACAGCCGACTGCTGCGAAGGGGCATCATCGACGGGGGCCTTCGACGAGATAATCCGCGCCGAGTTGACAAAGCTGTCCACGTTTCATTAATGACTCGCCATACGTATAAAATCCACGGACGACTGTATCGGGCCCCGGGCACATAACCATAGTCCTTAACATCCTCGTCGTCGGGATTTGTTTTCGCAGTTTTACAAGCACATAACGTGTTGCGCGGGGAACGATAATGCGAAGATAGTTTATGTACCCCCCTTGTACATGCGCACATATATGCTGCACGGCACTCAACAAATGCAATACTTTTCTGTCGCCCAACCACCTCCTTCCGATCCCCGTCCTTCCTCGATATGGATTTGCACTTTCGCACGTTTGCGCGCAGGTATATAACGCATTAACGTTATAGATACGCATAGCATGGGACATGGACTCCTCGTGCATATCCTAACGAACATAACACGATCACTAACTTTGGAATCCCGCGCATTTATATCGCGTCTCCATTCGTTCGAAAGAGAATCCCTCTCTTCTCAAATCCTTTGACCCAATCACGACAAGATACACAGTTCTTTCGCACTTTTTGAAACCGCCCGACCACGTACAGTTTCGAGGAAAAGACAGACGCATCGACAAAAAGCTACAGACGTGCCAGCTTGATACTTCAGGATGCGGGCGCCGTTGGAAAAAAGAGGTTGCAGTTCTTTATTTTTGCGAGTACGATCAGATATAGCGGAATCTCGTTGAAGTTTCTGACAGAAGAACCCTTTTTACGACAACTCACGGCCTTCTGTAATTCTCAGTAGTCCATTCCATGCGATTTAAAAAATATATAAGCATTAAAAGTAGGAAGTTAATCATATCATTTCAAACAGCTGAGGTAATTTTTCGCAATAAATTATTTACAGTTTTTAAGATGCTTATTAACAATTTTTCTATGATGTATCTTACTATATTAATGATATTAAATTGCTTGTCAATTAATTTGTAATATTACTATTCGGTTTAAGATCGAACGATAAATAAACGACGCACAGTTTGCTTGAACTGTGAAATTAAATAAATTCAAGAAATTCTATAAATTCAGAAATATTATTATAATTGTCACTCACACACAGGTGTTTAATACCATTTCAAAGTTCGAATTTACTTGAAGTTTTATCATTTACTTATGATTTAAAGTAATGTTGGATGCGGATTTTAACTGCGGAACTATTACATTGATGTGGATGGAAGGCATTTTCTAGTATTAAAAGATTTAATCGGTTTATCGAATTGGAAAAGCGCTAATGGATACACTAACTATTATAGTGTTTCTGGTCAAATCCATTATGTCTGGTGTGGTATGCATAAATAATATCTCGACAGATAGTTTGCGGTGAAACTGTAAAGGGATTAAAGTTATCTATCTGCGTAAAATGATGTCAATCGATTAAATCAATAAAGAATGTGATTAAATTCACATTTCTCTCAATATAATAATTGTCATAATCGAGATTGATTTGGAAAAAGAAGCAAGTCTTTTTCTATAGTTTTTTCACAGATGTAAAAGATGATGATGTCTCTTTTATAAAGAGACTGATGACCTGAAAAACATTTCGATATACGGCGGTAATAATATGCACAAATAAAATTATTATAGTCGCTTGATTCCAACTGGGACGAAGGACTCGGCGCCAAATATTATCGACTTTCCAAGTTACCGCGTTATTCTCTGCAGTTTATCCGAGCAATATTACGGCGCACACCGCGCTACAAATGGCAGAGCTGCCACGGAAATCCATTTACAGCGCAGCGCGAACTTGCTTGACAAATTAATAAAACTCGCGATTAATCTCGGCCGTCCTTGCGCTCCCGTAGTTTACGAAACCGTGGAAGCGTCATTTATCATGCGCACAATGCAATTCCCGCTTGAGAAGATTCTTTCGCCATTTTTACAAATTTACACGTCAAAAGATATTCGATCGTTCCGAGTATGCATTAATAATAGCATTTTGGCTTAAATAATTGCAATGTTATCTATAAAAGCAACGGTCATGGACCATGAACCAACTGTTTCTGCCTGCATATATTGCGCTGTACAAAAGATGATATACCGCATTCTCCTGCTTCGAGTACCTATCGACAATCGTTCACCGCATTTGCATGGAAACCATCCGCGAACAGAACGTTCCGATCATTTCTGGTTCGCAACGTACGTAAAACTAGCGAGTATATATACTGCCGGTGCCCGTAAGTCGATCTCCCGCAAAATATATGAAAGAGCGCGTACAAGTATCTCATAAAAATTTTATGAGATTCCGTATGCATTTTTCAAATTGCTTTGAGGCAATTGTCGATTTGTGGAATTTGATTTATCGAAAGCAATAGAGATATTTCTGACGAAGCCATCGATATTCGATAAAACTTAAAATATAATATAGGTTGATCTTGTAGTATAATAGAGTTTTAGTCAATTTACACTAACAGAAGACTTATTATATACTGTACAATAATTATATACAGAGCTGGCGAAGTAAATATTTCATGTTTGAAGTGGTCATTGGGCGGAGGGATTTGGTTAGAGCTAAATTTAAATAATAAGTTTATATATTATATGTACTGTTAGAAATGTTCTTAAATTTCATTAACTTTTAATGTACACTGTCAAAAATTTCATAAAATTTAATATACTTTTAAGTTACACAATTTGAATTTAATTTCATGACATTAAATTTAATGTATTTGTAAGTAACTGAAAAATATATTTATGTACCTACATGTACATGAAATTTAATTTTTCATGAAATTTTATGAAATTGAATATACTTTTCATAAAATGTTATGAAATTTAATGTACACGGTCATTACATTTAAATAACTACTATAACTTAGTTTTCAGTTAAACATTCATTACTTTTAATTTCGTTCATTAACCACTTCAGCTTCATTTACATGTAAAGGAAGCATTTCTAACAATATATGTAATAATAATTAAATAATAACTAAACAAAGTATACACATGTATTTTATTTTTCTTCAATTATTTAGCAAATCATTGAATATTATTTTATTTATGAATTCAAATCCATAAGCTTTTCTAAATTTATCATTTCAGCCCCTCTTCCTTAAAAAAATTAATTATAGTAACCAGAAGAAAAAAATTCTGCCAAGAGACGATCAGCAGCATAGTTTATTGAAATATTGCTAATAAAAAAATATAATAAATTATTCCTTAAAAATTTTGGTTAGATGTAACTCGACATATGTAGGCATATATTTTATATATACCAAATTCACATATATATGTGGAATAATCCACCCCTTCACACATAAATCGTCGATCTTGATTATACACAGCGTTGAAGAAAGATAATGAAATGAAATACCGAAAATAATATAATTACTTCTGATTCTTTAACTCTTTTTATTCATGAGCGATGTATTTCAGCTGCGTTCGTTCGATTAATTCGTCAAATGTTTTACAGTATTCTCGCTGTAAATTTTATCGAGACAAGAATACGGTGCGTCGATATTGCGCACTATGACGAAGGCAAGAAAAGCATCGTGATAATTAAGAGCCAATATAAGTAGATACTGGAGACCTATACAAATGAGTACGTCGTCAGCCTTATTCGCGGATTCGAGGCAAAAAATTGCCGGAGATAGACCATTCGACAGTGAGTAGATTTATGGAGTTTCTATAATGTGCGCGTTGATATTCAAAATGAGAAGATCTCGAACATGTGACGTTTAATTATAGTTTACGACGTAGACGCTAAATCTCCATGACTCTCTTCGTCATTTTCGCTCGTCTGCCTTCTGATTCCTGTTGCCTCGTACCATGATTACGCGCGATTCTCGACGCGATTCGCCGTGAAAGACAAATGCGATCGCGGTATGCGGCGCCAGCCGGTATTACGAATGTCCTCTTGCCGTATAAGCGAGCCGATTACATCCCATTAAATCGTTACGGTGTTGTTGAGAAATAGACTTTCTATTCCCCGTAAATCGTGCGGAGAGCATGCGGGAGAGTTGCCGTGGGTCGCAGCGAGAGCTACAGATTCTAAGACGCGGTTACTGTGCCATGCGAGCACCGTTCTTCCTGGTTAATGAGTGATCCGGGTTAATACAAGTCGCGGAATACCGCGACCGCCGCGATATGTGGGTGCTAGATAAATTGTGCGCGAGGGTATGATTGATGGAAGCACGCGAATAATGACCTTCGTCTGCTATCGAATGGTAGGCAAGACTTAGGCATGAAGATAGATGAGGAGTCTTAAATGCTAAGCAAAGTGGTCTCTCAAAAAAGTTTACTAATTATTCGCGAAGATTAATAACGAATTACGATGTGATACAAAAATATGAATGTTAATACAACAATCGTCACAAGCAGATAAGTTGTTATGTATAAAAATTAAAATTTGATATTATCGTTAATTACAACGTGAAAATTTCTCTCGGTAAACAAAGCTGATGGCAACTGCGGCAGCGGCGTAGCCAGATGCAACGAAGGGAAGAGTTCGTGGATCGATCAACTTTCGAAAATGCGCACTTTCCATTATCATTAATGAGGAATTAATACTCCACGTGACAACACTCGCCGATAATTACACGTCAAGTAGTTAATGAGATCCCGGGCGGTGTAATTGGTCGCGCGGCGATGAAGGTACACTGACTGTCATGGCGATGCGTATAATTTCGAGTTAAGGATGCGAGTGAAACGCTCGCACGAGGCGCAGCGCTTCGTCGTCATCGTAGTCTTCGTCGAGCCGACTAGCGAAAACGCCAGTCTCCCTCATTTTGCGGAGTGAAAGCATGAGAAACGGGCGAATTATGCACCCGCGTTTAGCATAACTCATAGAGAGACTGGCCGGATGTGACTTCAGTCCCGAGACGATTAGAGGTATTTCGAACTGTGAAAAATACGCGGATGGAAACTCAAGAATCAACATTATGCATATGCTATGCGTGAGTGTCACGAAACGAATCGACTGTATCGAATCGCGTCGCTGTCACTCTGTAACGTACATAGTACATGGCGCACCTGCGGCATAACGCATGTTCTCAAGCTGACTTATGCTACCCAATGGAGTCGACGAGGTTTCTAAGGTCTTCCGGAATTAAGAACGCGAAGACAAGAGGATGAGAATCGAAGAAGAGGATTATTGTTACACGACGTGCATGCGTCATTACGAACGACAAGGGATAAAGGGAAAACCGAGAGTGCACCTGTTATTCCCAACGACGCGATGCCTTTCTTTCATTCCGTTTCGTTGTGACGAAGGAGTGACGAGGTCTCCGACTTTAAAATAAATTCTTAGTAGGTCGAAAAGGAATGAAATGAAAACTTTTCTCTTTTCTGACATATCATTCCGTGCGATCTATCTGTGCACGCAATGCACATCGTGTGAGCGTACTCGTTTTGCTAAACGTCTACCGCATTGAATTCTTTAAAAAAAAAAAGAAGAAAACACTGCAGGTAATTCGTAGATTTTTATATTTGGACACATCGGCACGCGGATGCTGTGAGCGTGGAATGATTTTACCATGTAGTATATTTCTTATCGCGCAATATCAAATAAAATTTTCGCTTGCGACGTTGAATATACTGAACACGATCATTCGCAAAAGAGCTTACAGCGAAAGAATCTCATAAATCATCAAGGTAAACGGTACATACTCCCGTTTTGTATCTAAACAATTTATAACAACGGCAACAATACATTTCACTAACGAAAGGCTTACGCGAATTATTTGATAGAAGCGGATTTAAGCGAAGTGTTCGCAGCTTGCGCATATTATGCAAACTAAACAGTAAGAGAATGCACGAAACAAATCGCTCTCGTGACTTGGTCACGTAATACACGCCGATTTAAAACACACTAGTATAATTCTTTTTCATTATAACAGAGGGGGGTCCGATGAAGAACGGCACGGACCGACGATAATGCAAATGTCACGTGTGTACAGACGTTTTTACAATGCACGAGATTCGCGTGTTCGCAAAATGTCATAAAGGCGGAGAGGATATTCATTTTAATAACCAAATTAGTTAAACAGAACCAGTAAGGTCTTTTAAACGCTCGCGTGCCATCAACCGTTCGTTTCTTGTCGTGCTCGGTTCGTTCAAGGTCCAGAAAAAGGACAATGCCTCTGGAGGGAAGAAACACGTATCGAGCCGAACCTGTCTCTCGGATGGATCGCTTCACCAGCTGCTCGGTTGATCTTCTTCAGACGAGTGAGCAAAAGAAGCCTCTGTAATTTTCTAGGAATACACGGTGAGAGGCAGACATTGGAAATTGTGTTCACGCACGTAGAAGTAGAGTGCTTTCAGAAAAATTATAATTAAGTACATCCCACACAGACGTATAATATATGCATTCGCTTGATTTATTCTAACAACAAATTTCTTAAATAATTACAATATAATTTATCTATTCAATTATCTCTCAAAAAATATAAAGCAATAATTCGTTTTATATTTTTTTGTAAAATATTTGGAAAATAGGAATTTATTTCTAATTTTTTATTTCTAATATAATATATATAAAGCCCACTTCATATCGATAATATTTTATAACGATATATATATATATATATATATATATATATA
>NW_012130079.1:5838686-5858719 GCF_000143395.1 Atta cephalotes | reverse complement strand
TATAATTAATATAATAAATAATAAATAGTATGTGTGTGTGTGTGTGTATATATATATATATATATATATATATAATTTAAAAAATTATTTAAAACAGATTTGCGAAATCAAAAGTGACATTATTCCAGCCTGAGAATCGTAAGCACACTTAGCACTAAAAATATCATGTAGGCGTAAAAAAATCGTTATTATGTCTCGAGGGACGAGAACATAATACTTATGTATAAGAAATTGAATGTTACGCAACAGAGGTAATCGAGAAGCCGATGAAGCAAAGAGGCAGATGTAAGAGCAAACGAAATGCAAACGACACAGAAAGATGGGTGCATCATTGTGTCGTGAGTGCTGAAGTCGACATTGGTAGTTGCGAACGAGGCCCTTCGTTGCGGCATATGTTTGACAAGGGCAGCAAAACAAACAATGTTCTCTGGGATGCGATTGGACCGCGATGCAATTTATTATGCGATACGACCTCGAGTTAACTCTCGTGGCGCGCATATCTGCGTGCCTCATCGATTTGCGCTTCCTCGTTAAATACGCGCGCATACTTTTTAATGATTTTTCATCCGATCACCGTGGCTCAGCATAGAGTGGAGTACATTATGTGGTTTACCGAGATCGCCGAGATGCGATTTAATGGATGAACGAGATTATTCGCGTGTTTCCATGTGATAATATTATACCGTGTAAAAGAGGTAACCGCGGATAAAGTTACGTGAAGTAACTTTGTATTATGCGCGTGCCGATGGTCGAGTGACCCACATTTGGAAAGTATACGCTCTCTAATTTAAATACATTTCTATCTGATATACGTAAATGGATGTATGCATTCTCCGTTAGCATAACTCACCCTTATTCCGTCATATGAGAAACGCATTTTATCGACTGTCTCGTGTGATACGTTTCCATCGTATAGATTTGAAGAAGAGCGAGATGAAGGAGGGAAGAAGAAGAAATTCCATCAGAATTATCAGAAATTCCATCGACTTCACGACTTAATTGAGACCTCGTCTCTCCCTAAAACTATGCGGACTCAAAAAATGTGTATCTCGCACGTCACAAATATCAATCGTTTTAGAAGTTAATGACAACGTTCCAAGGTTTAAAGCTAATAATTTCTTTTTATTTTTAGTTAGCTAATCTAATCTGACAAGAACATAAAAAGGGATATCTCGTTGTACGCAATGCATAATTTCGAAGAATCAACAATTATTCATTAATAAATTATCCTGCGGTGTCTCTCCCATAGTTGGCGGTAGCAAATTTAAGTTACCATATTCGTTCTGTATTAGTTTCCATATCGGTAGATCTATTCAATTCCTGCACGATCCTCTCGCTCTCGCTCTCGAGGAGTCGCAATTTGCAGACGCGTCTGTACGTGTTCACGACTCGGCCGTTCACGCGCGTAATACGCAAACCGCACGAAAGCGCGAGCGAGCGAGCGGCGGGAACAAATTACAGGCGAAACGTACCGATCGCAGGCAGACATTCCACCGTGCCTACGGTGTTAATTGAACGCTCGTCATCTACCGCGACGGATACTTGACGGTAACCCGGCGCGTCTAACTCCGCTCGCGCTACAACGACGAGAGCTCGGCGTATATATTAAAGGGCATTAAGTCGACGTGGGCTCGACGTAAATATCCGCAAACGGGCGACGTTTGATCCTACCTCGCAGGATCGGGACTAATTAACTGTGTCGCAGGCAATGCGAAAACGATCATGCAACGCACGATAGCTCTCGACAAGCAAGTACGGACCTGAGGAAGAGAAAAAAGCACGTGCGGCGATAATCGTTGTTGGCAGGCGAATATATTAAAAATCTTATTGCGACAGCGTCTTTATTCTTGCACGCTGACAAAATAATGTAATGAGCATGGCAGGAGGTGCCAATCGCGACCGAGATGGAATCCGAAGAACGTCATCGAGGCGAATTCTCACCTTCTTTCGCTGGACAAGTTCATCGGTGACATTCTGTTCGGGTCGTGTGAAACGGGAAACGGAAATGTCTCTGGTCGACTGGAATGTCTACTCATATCCTGTTTTATCTTTATCTACTATGTCGCATTCTTTCTCTTTTTTTAGTTAGAATGATACGCGAATTATTGAATAACGGAATATCGGTCAACGATGAAGCAAATCCACTTTTCTTATTGAATAGCGAAAGAGTTAAAAAGCCATGCGAGTTAACAATTGTCTTGAGTCTATCAATGATGCACATAAAGTAATCGACTTTAATACAACAATAATATAAAAAATGTATTATAATTATATTATAGAAGATCTTTAAACATATTAATTTTTAATTTTTAATTTTCCTTATGTAAATTGTGAAAGAAGTTATTCTAAAAAAAATTTCATTGCTAATTTATATCATTGTATATCTAATTTAACTTTTAATAAATTTGAAGATTTAAAGAAGATTCTGTTACGAGAATCTACGAGATGACATACAAAGTGATTTTTTTCAATTTCTTTATTGAAACTCATTATTATTAACTCATCATGATGGCCACAAAGTTGCCGCTTGTGCCTCGTTTATTTCTTTCGTGTTTCCCGGACCAAACTGGCAACTAATTGGCAGGCCGGAGCCTAAATGGCGACCAGGTTAAGTGTGAACCTGTTTCATGAACGACGTCGGCGACCATCGCCCTCTCCACCATGGACTCTATGACATTTCGTGGAAGGAATCGTCTTTCTGCCGTGACTCATGTCCATCCATTCCGTGTGAAAACACATTACGTTTTCGAACACCGATTATATTTTTCGAAAGATGCAGTAAATAAATTAGAAAGGCAACCTTTTAATGATGAATCTGAATACTTTTTTATTATTTAGGCGACATTCCTGATGCAACTGTTCGCGGAAATTTTGAATCGAATTTTGCGAATAATTATAACGTAAAAATATGTTGTACGTATTTTTTAATAAAATGGAAAAATGAAAAAATACAAATTTTTCTATACTGTATTTGAAAATAATATACACGAAGATTGATGACTTAATTAAAACTTGAATCAAAAATTATTTTAGTAAGAAATAGAACGGTTTTATAAAAAAAATTAAGATAAAACGAAGAGAGAAATTTAATTGTATTGTTAATATAAATATAAATATTGAATTGTTCCTTCAAACTACTTTGAACTGCTTCGTATGTATATAATATTCATTTTTATATAGAAAATAAATTTCCAATTCTAGTCACTTTTTATTACAGAAACTATACTGCACTTGATACATGCTTAAACAATGCCATGAATTATGCACCTCGAAATGTAAATCAAACGAATCATTCGATCTTCTAAAACTTGCTCTAAAATAAATTAACTTTGTAAAAATTCTTTTCTTGTAACTTTTTAATAAATAACAGTGGACTAAAACTTGAATAGTTTTTTATTAACTTCTTTAATAAAAATCATATATAAAGGAGATAACTCCTTCGCTTCCTCTCCCTCTAAAAATTTACATTCAATATTTGCTAAAAGATCAACTAAAATAACCGTATACGCGAAGTTCTTTTGCTGTAAACTTCCGCCTGCAATAACAAAAACGTACCACGGCGAGTAAACATCCGAGAAGAATTCAAATAAACCGCACTCGCTTGTATCGATGAGATACTCGCCGCATGTGCAATTTTCAGCGTCCGGACAATGTATCGGGAATAAACGGGAGGTGCAAGAAAGACGCCTGAGGATGGAAAGCGCCGTGATTCACGGCGGCAACGAAGAGCTGTTCTAAGAAACGCGATGACGATCACCGCCTTGGCGGTCAAGTCTTTCGCGCAAGTCTAATACACTGGCAAATTCGAATTGAGAAGCGTGAAAAACGCATTCCCCGATCATTACACGCAGCTACGCGCGCTCTCCTCTATGACTCCTCCCTTGGACTTGAACCACAAATCACGTCGACGGCATTACTATCAGGAGACAGTCGGCAGTAAAATTCTTTACTTTTTATCCTTGTTGCTATCCCCCTCGCGAGAGGTCAAACGAGAGTGTTGAATCCTTTCTATCATTTTTTTTGTCGCCACAAGTATAACTTTCAATTTTATTCATAACTATTCTTCAATTTTTAATATGACATATGTCTTTTTCCTCTAAAGCAGGATATTAATCTTTAAGTGAATAGATGGTCATCCAGATATAATTTTCTTTAAAATCTTATTTTGGAAAAGGAATATAAAAAGTATTGATCAAAAGTTTCAAAGTTCATTATTTGTACATTTCTATCTTATATGTAAGAGTAATATAATGTAGATTTAATTATAACATAATATAGTAAAAAATGAACTATAAAATTAAAATTATTTTGGGTTGTTCTAAGCATTCTATCTATACCAACTCATATATCTTTAAAGCCCGTTTGCAACGTTACTTTGATTTTAAATGAGTCTTAAAACTCTTTTTATCTCTTCCTTTCTTTCGGCTGTAAAGAGAAAAAATGAGAGTTCTAAGCCTCGCTTAAAGTCAAAGTACGTTAGTGCAATTGGGCCTTAATTATTTACCTATGTAAGGAATTATATTCTTTTGTGCCAAATTTTCAGAAAGTTTATACGAAATTAATTATAACGTTCAATTCAAAATTATGAAATCCTTACAAAGTATCTATATGTAACGTGACATGCGCTTCGCCCGAACCACTATGTGCTAACCGGCCGACACACTCGCGGGTCAACAGGTGCATAAAATTTGCGGTACGCGGAAATTGGCGGGGCGGCGGCCGTAAAATCCAATGCATCGTGTTCCGGCCATTGGCTCGGCAAGAAGAAGATTTAGATCCGGCGTTCGAAAATGCCTCGCCTACCTTCGGTAGTAGATCACGAGGCCCGTAGGGGAACATTACGCGCGACGGATCACCAGTTTGTCGAATAACTAAGAGATCTTGTGTTGTGTGTGCGAGTTACCGAGAATAATACATGATTTCGCGGTGTTATGAAAATGAAACTGCGCAATGAGGCGTGGCCGCGCCTGACGGCAAACTGACGGGATGCGGCAAAGTCGCGTGATTTGTTAGTCCTCTCTCTGCATAATAAACAAGAGTTACACCATTTGTAATATTGTTATGATCTGTTCTCTTTATCGATACATTGAGTTATTACGAGCGTATAAATTACATCACACCTTTATTAAATCAAGTGAGTAAGAAAGTACCAAACATTGGTAAGGTATGGTCGAAGCTGATTGATGCCTGATAATATTTCTATATACTCTCTAAAAATGAATCAGTGTATTATCACTGACATCAGCTACACTTATAACTGATGTAACTGTTTTTCAATAATAATTCATTTTTATAGGTTATAATTTTCTGCATATTCAATCTGTAGGAACTATAACTTCTAAAAATAAATCATTACGTATTATTACTGAAAAACAGTAATGCGAATAATAAATATTCGCTAATATTACAGTTATAAGTGTAGCACTGAAGTCAATGATAATATTGACTGATTTATTTTTAAAAGTTTACTTTTACAGAGTAAATTGTTGAAAAGTACATTTTTAGTTAAACAAAATGCACTCCGATTATTGTTGAACTTGCACAATCCCTGAACTGAAATAATAATCTAACAAATTAAATTGATCGTCGATTTGATATAATAATGCTATTAACATCTTAAAACATTATAAAGAATTTATTGCGAACAATTATCTCTGCAGCCGGGATACTTTTACTATTATTGTCGTTCCTATTTCTAAGTGCTAGTTAAATACAGAAATTTATATCCCATCCACTTGACTTAGAATCACTTTAAGATTGTTATGTCTACGAGATGCAGTTTTATGATGCTGCCAGAATGCAAGAATCGCTTTAAATAGCTAAATCATCAATCGATCATAATAACGATATCATATCAAGTTGCATGATCAAAGACTCGCAGGTGAAACATCTTCCTTCGAACGTGTTAACAGAATTTATTGATAACTCATAAACTCTCGTTTCTCTTCTCGAAATAGAGATTTGCATAAGAAACCTGTTCGTGAATGCATTCGTCGAGAATAGATCCGACAAAGTGTTTTGATCGCGTTCGTTATCGGCCCCAAAGAAGCGTGAAACATTGTGACGTGTGAAGCGACAGGAACCAGAATGGAATCGATTTTCCCGAGAGATCGCTAGTTTCGATAACGTTCAACTCGTCGTTCGTGAATGTATCGACAGGCCGTGCAGCGAGCCGTTCAGCCGTGATCGCCGCGCCTAACTCCGTTCGTTGCAACAACACATATCGACTCTCAGAGAGAGTTCATCTCTCTGCATTACAGTTATCGCCGCTTGCGGAACGAACCCGCGAGAATCTCAGAGCGACAAATCAAGGCATGAGACAACATTTCAACGTTTCTTTTTTGCGTACCGCATTCTCATCCTCGATTGCGTAATAACCGATCAATAGAAATCGGTTAAATCGGTGTCGCTCAACGTTATAACTGTAGTTGAGTAATTTTAGTCAAGCAAGGCAGAGCACAGTTGCTGCTTAGTTAAGTTAGATGTATTGAGATAAAGTAACTAAAAAGAGCATAGTTGTGTAGAGCCTTCTGGAATTTATTACTCCTTGGGATCCTGCAACTAAGTAACTCATGGCGACGTCACGTCCTCACGCTCGTACACGTGCCATCGCGCGCACGCGTTAGTGCGAGCACGTTATTCACGACGACGATCACGCGCTCATGCATCGTCCGAGATACCAACGGACAGGCGGAATTAATCACAAGTACCGGTATACGCGTTCCTAATTGGCAGTGGTGACGTATCTATTAATGGCGAGCGGCCGAGTCGACGGGCATTAGATCTTAGAGATTAGCCGATGCGGAGGAAAGGAAACGTCACGATGCTGCCCAAAAACAGGGAAATTCAGAGAACGCGAGAGAAGGAAAGCGTCCGAGACGACGCATTTGTCTGTAAGAGATAAAGCGATTGAATGAGAAAAATAGTATTCTCTGTTAACATACCTGTTACCTCTCAGAAATTAATAGCGGTTTCTCTAATTGATACGTAGAATGACTCTCGGTTGTCTCCCGTTGCCTTGAATTCCCTCGTCCGCGGTTTCTCTCATTCGCTGGCATCTGCTGTGCCTTCTCTTCTAGTCTGCGCCATCATTCGAATAAGTACTTCGTTTTTCTCTCCTTCGTATCATATGCCTCTTTCTCCTCGGTCATAACTCTCACTCGCTCACTTTGCCTCGCGGTTTTACTCGTTTCTTTACATACCACACACAGGAATTCGCGGACGCGGTGATGGTTTCAATGCTGTTTTAATCACGTTGACGTTGACTTTTCCCCAAACGTGATGCGAAAACATAAAGCCAGTTCTATTATTATTCCTCGCGTTCTATTATTATTCTATTATTCTATTATTATTCCCCGTGAATGTCGTGCAATTATTCTTTAGTTATATAAAAGTGAGAAAAGTATCGAGTATTACGTGAACAGTGACAAGGTGATGATATAGATAGAATTAATAATGATGGTTGGAAATGTTACAAAGATTCGCTTTGTCTTTGTTACTTTACTTTTGATTCCATAGCTTGACAATATTACGCGTGGTTGATAATATTATTACCAGTCTCTTTTCATCTCCACTTTTACGAGCGATAACGATATTATTGGATTTCCTACGAAAATTTTCATTAAAGAATGAAGAATAGATTTTATAAGAAATTTTTTAAGAATTATACTAGTTCACGGTAAAAATTATTTCTAACCGGATTAAGCTTATTAGAATTTCTTAGAAATTTTTGGATGCCACAAAAATTCCAGCACGTCAAGTTTTCAAAATTCTGTTGAGGTTTAATATAATGCGCTTTTTTAACGATGATTTTTTTTTTTGTAAAGAAGATAAAATGCAATTTAAAATAAAATGCAATTTTGTTTTAATATCTTACTTTTTAGTTCATAACATGGCTAAAAAATAGATATTGAAATAGAAAAAATATTTTAGGAGATGGACAGTATATCTATGATTTCTGATCAGAATTTCAAGATAATTTTAACTTTTTTACAAAAAAAAATGTCAAATATCACAAAGAAATCATCTTTGCACACTTTAATAAATCTCAATTATTCTGGAATATCTGGAATATCTGGAAATGCTGATACGTTCGTGAAATGTAACTTGCGACATTGTGATTTACCATTCAAAAATTTAGAAATCCGGTTCAAAATAATTATACTGAGAAAAATTCTGGTGGAAAATGGACGAATCAGAATTTTCTAATTAAGTCTACTAGAATTCCAGTTGAGATAACTAGAATTCTGAATGATATAATTATTCTAATAAAAATAAGAATTCTAATAAATTTTATCAGAAATAGTATATCAATCAGAAATCCGGTTATCTTAACTAGAATTCTAATAAATTTAACCAGAAAATCTGATTCGTCCATTTTCAACTAACTAAAATTTTTTTCAGTCAAAGAAAATATTATTTTGTAAATTAGTGTGTTATTTTAGATTTTATTCTGCATAGTGTTCTCTCGTAATTTTGTTCGATATCGTGTAACATTTTCTTATAAAAAATTCCTAGACCTATTTTGCGCAATTTATTTCATCGCGCATAACGACGTGCAGGTGCGCAATCGATCGACTTGCGTTCTTGGTGCGCAGCGACTTGACGTCCTCCGCGTTCGTATTCTATGCGGGCACGAGCGGCTGCGACGTTAATTTCAATGGGCTTCACGTCGCTACTTCCACCCCCGATGACCTCCTGAAAAGTAATCTCATGCCCCATAAACCTCGTGGTAGCAGGTTCGCGCGCTGAGCTCCGACGAATTTACGACGTCTGAAACCGGTGATTCGAGCGCCTCGTTGCATTACGGCATACCGATGATTTCCTCTCGATGGTATAGTGCAGGTCAATGAGAGATCGCAGGCTCCGTTCCTTCATCCTGGAACGAACGATGCGTACATCTACCATTTCCAGAAATAACGCCACCCGCGCAAGTCGGCTGGTTCGTCTCTTGTCTGCTTGTCAGCGCAGAACCCACGTGGATTTCGACTTGGGTCGCGACTTGAGTTTGCTTACCTTTCGCCGCGACTTGGGCCGCGTGTCTCTTTCATATTCCGCTCTCCTTCGTGGAATATATCGTCCGTTTACGGACCATATGTATATATACATTTAGGCCGCTGCACATGCCGCTCCACTCATATTACTGGAAACCGCAGTGCGGCAATGATGTGTCATCTCATTCGTTAAACAACAAAGTTAACAAACTCCCTTCGTGGAAAAAGTCACAGTAATAACTTTACTCCATCAGATCACGGTTGAATGTACCAGTTTCAAAATCTTAGACTTATTCTTTTTTCAACATTTCCGAAATGATTTTATGTGTAAAGTTTTATTTATATGAAAGTATATTACTCTTTTTGTTTGAATACGATATTGATTATTGTTGTTAGTTCAATATCTTCAATATTAACTCTCAATATTAACTCTCTGTTTACTGATTATGAGTCTTTTGTGATACAAAAAAAAGTTTTACTCTTAAATTTTATCTTCATTTTTATTCAAATTCAGTTTTTATTAAACAAAGTTTTTAATGCTCGAGGGGAAAAGGGAAGAAAAATGATAATGCTACAATAAAGCTGTTGAAAAGCTGTTCTAAATTTTTGTTGAAAACCTACAACAATAAAAAATCTTAAATTAAACAAAAAAGATTCAGATAGCAGACGGAAGAAGTAAGAATATCATTGTAGGCAGAAGATTAATAATTTTTCTGAGAAAATAGAACTTCCTTCTTCAAAAAGTTCTTCAAAAAGAACAAAAAAGAAAATTATAGTACAATGCGTTTATATGAAAAACTAGAATATTATTTTGCGAATTTAAAGTGAATTTATTCGATAGTAAAATCGCGTCCTGTAAAGGATTATAACGAGCTGGCGCGAAACGAATCGCGTTTCCTCTTGCTGGCGATCACACTTTTCCTGGCTATTACACTCCATTTCCTCGTCCGTCTCGTACGTCCATACAAAGCCAAGCCTTTTAAGACTCGTGCGTTTACCGCGATGGCACATAGCCTGGATTTGTATAGACTTTAAGAGCTGGCCGCGCCCATAAAAAAAAATTAAACGCCAGCGGTCGGATCTCCGCATACAGAAAAGGACACACATGCAAGCACCCGCACGACCGATGTGAGAGGAGCAATAAAGCGGACGGCATCCTTCTGTCCACAAAGGGTGACGGATTCGATCCTCTTGAAATGGGCAACGCAGAGATGTGGTCTCGTCGTCTTCGCCGCCGTCACCGTCGCCACTGCGGGTTTTACTTTTATTGCGACCAGAGCAACGTTAGCGCGGCCCTGGGGACCCCGCTTTCGTATAAACTTTCGTGTGAAACGACGCTTTATTGGTTTATTTTTAAGACCCTGTACTCCCGCACCACGAAAGTCTTGCGAGCACGATTACCACCACCGGCGACTCGGAGCAGAGACGCTGTAAAACGTCGACATCGGAAGTAAGTTCAACGTTTAAAGAACTAACCGCAGCACGGCCGAAATGTCTTTTTTATAAGGATCGTAACAGCCACACGCGTGTCCACCAGGAGCCGACTGTGCGCAACGCGAGAATGAGAAAAGAAGAACGTATCTTTCTCGTCTAAACTAAGTTTCTAGGACACTCTAGAAATTTATTGAAATTTCATCGGGTACCCCAAAATGCGTTTTTGAATTTTTAATATAAATTATATCTTAATATAAATTATAATACTTGTGTCACAATTTAGTTTCGTAATTATTTAAAATTTTTATAAATAAAAAAGAATGATTTTTTTTCTTTCCAATGTTTCACGTTCATGGTAGCCAGGAAGTATTTCTCAACGAAAAATGAAGTTCGCCGAATATTCCGGTTCGCGCGCATTCCTTATTGCATTCAGTTACATTCCTTTTATTACGAAGTACCGGAAGACATCTCACGTCCAACGAATGTCTCGATACTACAAGACGTTCTGTAGAGGCACTCGGACGACCTTTCGAGGCTGATGCGGATCTAAGGCCACCTAATACCTCTTACGGAACATTGCTGGATCCTTATATAGGAAAGGCGTTTAATTAACATTTCTCGATGACCGCAGGCAACCATCGTGCCGACTGTGTGTGTCTCACGTCATTCTCGTTCGCGCGCACTCACGTCAACGCCAGAGGTTGCTCAACCTTTCGATCTCGTGCCATCGGCGTCGGCATTGACGTATACGTTGCACGGAATCTAACAGGGTGTGTCATGGAAGTTAGATTTAATATTACCTACGTAAAAGGACGAACATTGCGAAAGTACAATAGTAATGCTATTTATCTAGCTAACAGATTCTTAAGTCTCTCAAAAAACTTTCAATGCCTTTCTTTTACAATATTGAATTTGATAGTTGAGGTATTTTTATCTTTTTAAAAAATACATCATTGTACCGAAGAGAAAATTATCACTAATCATTTAGTTGTCCTTTTCTGATATTTGCATCCCATAATGCAACGTGGATAATTGATATGCCACGACGTTCAATACCAAATGGAATGCCGGAGTCAACGCGTCGAGCCCTTTTGTAGGGGTAAATATAGCCGCGTTCGCATACAGTGGCGATAGAAAAACGAATGCATAAACAGCCATTAAGATGTTGCGATGCTTAATAAACGCGTCGCTGTTTCTCGGCACTCGTTGCGTGGTCGGCCAGACGCGGCGAACCATGTCGTAACCTCAGCTACGACTTCAGTACCGCTTTCGGTAATGCCAGAAGTCGCGGTGGAAGTCTTAATGAATAACAATGATCCGCGCGGAGTGCAGCTCGCAGGCAATCAGTGTCAATCACGATGATTACCTTACCACGGTAATTACCGATGTGCTTGAGGGAAATTTGCGGGTTTCGATATGCGTATGAGTTGGCAAAAGTACAATACATAGAGCAGCATAATATACAAGTTGTATCAGCATAATTTATATAGTGTGTTACACGAAGTAGTCATATAGATAACACTATTGGACAAAAAAATAGTACATTAAAGTTGTGAAATTATATGATGAATAAATTGAGGTAAAATAAACCAAAAATAACGTTTTTTTTTCATTTGTAAGATTTTTTTAAACGAAACAGAACCTTTTTTCTAAATTTTCTAAATAAAGTTTACGGCATCTAAAAGTATAATTCAAGAGTCTTCAAATGATTTTGAAAAATCTTGATGTGCTGCACAAATACTGATGATAATATCGTGTTCAGCACGAAACAATCTTCAAAGTACATACTGTGATATCTTGTTAATGTATAGTAAAATGGACAGAATTACTTCATGGCCTGAGACATGTTTACGAGGATTTCGGAGTAACTCGATGTCGCATTAGATGCAATAATTCGCGATCCTGGAATTTATGTTACGTTGGCGTAATGTTATTTTGTCACGTATCTATTAAACGTGGCGTAGGCACCGGAGATAGATGACCCTTAATTTCCTACCGTGTCACTGCGAGAATAATTCTACGATTCAATTAACTATATGTATAGTGCTAGATAATCCTATGCGTCGTGCATTAACAATGTAGTGAATATAAAGCATATATTTCTTGATAATCTAAAAATTTAAAAACAAAAAGAATCTAAAAAAATCGATTATTATATTGTAAAAATCTATAATTTTGAAACATAGCCATAAAACGATAAATAATTAATTAAAAACTATGAACCTAGAAATTACGATCAGAATAAACGATTGCCGAATTGAAATAAAATATTTTCTCAAAACCAAACAAATAGTTGATGTCGAGATGTCACCATTAATTAACTTTTCGTATAACTTAGTCGAATTTAAATTGCACCAGTTATATGTCTATTTGCCGATCAGGTTGTTCGTGTTCGTAATCGTGCGTGTCAAGAGATTATAGGATTCCTACCGATTCAAAGCTTACACAAGCGGAACCAGGCATTATGGTAAGTGCGTGTTTTTTCGTTCATCTTCTCAAGTCCCGATATCGCATCTATTATACGGATTCTGGTCGACAAGAGGGACGAACAGGGAGAAAAATCGTTTAAACGAAAAAGTCAGTATACAGGTATTAAGCAGAATATATGATTAGGGCTGAACAAGTGTATTGGAAAAAACATATAATTATGCATATTTGATAAAAAAATTCAACTATAAGATGTTGACTTACTTTATCATGATTTATGAATTTCTTCCCAATTATATACGTCGATGTTGGAAAGTATTTAATAATGATATTAGTCAAGAAGATTTATTGCTCGTGATAATATCAGCAATTCTCGCGAATTTAACATACGAGATTTAAAAAGCATAATGATGCGTTAGAATTTTAGGTGGTCAGAATTATTATTATCGTCGGAGGCAACCCGAGATGATTCTAAGCACACAAATATGCTTTTAGAATGAATATGCTTTTAGAAGTATACATAATTATCTGAATCACACTAACGACGCAGCGAGTCACCGGGATATCGATTTCACCGGTTTTCGACTAGATGCGGATTCGTCATGGCACACTCGTCGCGGTAGGTTAGTCACATTAAGTGCCGCGTTACATCTGTTAGAACACGGAGACAATCACGGGCCTCTCTCAGTCCCTCGTTTTATGGGCCTTTCGCCGCTTCTCTCCAGATCAGTTGAGGTTTTTTACCGCCCTGTGCATCGGTATTCCAAGTTTCTCCTTCCCCACGCAAACTTGAGGGACCGCAGAAGGTCGTGAGCAAAGAGGAGAGGAAATCGTTACTCCTCGTTTCCTACCCGGAATTCAGCCGAAATGTATTCAACTTCGCTGTGGGATGCCTGCGTTTCTTGTTCCTAGCTATAGAAACAAGAGAAAAAATTAGGAACTGCAGGATGTTAGTGAAAAAAAATACGAACGAATCGAGAAATTGATAAAAACATTTGCGTTTTATAACCCTTTTGTATAATGATATATATTTAATTTTAAATATTTCGATGACAAAACGAAGTTAATTACAAAGTTAAAGCATATACTATTATTTCAGCTTTTTATTATTAAGCAATCATTAATGAAGAATATTTTATCTTATCTGACTAATATTTATATTGTTCTATATTATCTTTCGTTTAATTATGTTAACGTTTATAAGTGTTTTATGATATCCTTGTTTCGAAATACAGAAATGTATTATGTTTTTACAATTTTATTGCATCATCCAGTTTAAAGTTTGAGTATTCTGTGATACCATCGTAATCACGGTATGGAAATAAAAGCAAGAACGTCGAGTCAACAACGATCCAGATGTGCAGGCAAAGTTCAGGGGTTAAATTACTCCACAAACGGAGACGCATCTAATTCGGGACGTTCCTTCGACACGTGCACCACGCGATAGCATTACGCGACGAGTATACTTAGCCAAAAACTGTTTACACGTATTCGTGTTCGTTTTCGTAGTCGCAATTTCTACACGATTTATTTCAGCGGCATATAAACTGAAACCTGCTCCTTGTCCGAACCGAGATCCTTAGCAAATAACAGGGTCGATATTTTTCGAGGATGCCGAACCTGCATACTGTGGGGTACAATCAACTGCGATTGCGATACGTCGATCATCTTAAGGCCGTCGCTCTCATCGCGAGGATGGATGATTCGTTGTTACGTTGCAGATTTAGAGATTGGATCGACGGGCAGCCCCAAATGATACGCTTTAAACGCGTAATGAAGAAAACGTCGAACACTTCCTTGTAACGTCACTTTGATCCGCGTCATCAATTTAAATCTTAAATTTCGGTATAGGATTTTGATTTACAAATGGGTCATGATTATCACAACTTCGTGTTTTATTAATTTTATTTATAGCAGAGCAAAATTATGGAGATAAAACCTGGAATTAAGTTTAAATTTAAATTATTTAAAACAATAGCTACATGGAAAGAACGGTTTTGCTGAATCTAAAAATTTAGCTA
The DNA here is from genome assembly GCF_000143395.1 of Atta cephalotes. Lineage (NCBI taxonomy): Eukaryota > Metazoa > Arthropoda > Insecta > Hymenoptera > Formicidae > Atta > Atta cephalotes. The sequence goes on along the minus strand of NW_012130079.1, from coordinate 5,843,844 downwards.
GATACAGATCTGAAAGTAATTTTGTTAAACTATCAAAATATTATAGAACATTCAAGCTAAAATGTTAAAATAACAATTTTTTTGTAGCATTATTTATCATGCTTGAGTTTTCTATATAATTATTTTGATGCAGCAAAATTATTTTCTGTATACTGAAAGAAAAGAATTGCCTGCAAATTAGATGGAAAATATGACATAATATTTTTAATTGGTTGCAGCAGCCAATTTTGTGTTAGCCTTCTCAATGTTCCCAATATAGAATTTCGATAGGCTAACGCAATTAAAAATTGACTGCTGCAACCAATTAAAACTGCTATGTCACATTTCACCATCTAATTTGTTGCAGCAGTTAATCTTTTCTTTCAGTGTATAGATAAACTTTTAAATATTTCAACAAAATCATTCTTTCCGTATCAGTTCCGTTTTACGTTAGTACGATAACATCATTTTTCTGCACGAATACAACAGTGTCTATCTATCTTTAACGCCACACCCGTAAAACGGAGTTATCGTTACCAAATATATATTTCGTTCTCCTTATCCAAGCTCTTAACGTTAAATACGGTGCTCCGCTTCGCTTTGAATATATCATTGAACGACACGGTTTTTGCGAAGGAGAGAGAGACTCCGGAAGTCCAAGGCCTCTAAAACTTGGGTACGCAGTCGATAATCGACTGATCATCTGGCCCACCAATGGAGAGACATTATTTCTCCGAGATTCGAAATAGGTCGTGTAAGTGCCTTTGTAGCCCACGTACCCCTGCGGTGGACATTGCTTCCAGGTAGATATTGCTTGGCGAAGAGAGAGGTCGGAAGATACCAAGAAAAGAGAAGAACATATGAAAGAATAAAGAAGAGGAAAAGGAGGGTTGATAGAGGCATGAAAGAGCTGCTATCGGGGCGCACCTTCATTCTTCCTCTCGTAACTCGCTTGTGTCAGTTCACGGAATGACGTTCGTTCTGGATTATTTATCGCCATGAAAAATACTTCGAAGTGTCCTCCGTCTCGCCTCAACTCGCCATGCGATAAGAGAGGTACTCCTCTTGTGTGTCTCTCGATCAGCTTTTTCTCTTACGGTCACTCTTATCTGAGCTTTGTTCCGACCGACGAGGTACCCCATTCGCCCACGGTAACCCTCGAGAACATATAGAAGAAGGATGTAGGAGAGAAAGACAGAGGAGTGTTCGAAGTATTCTTTTCCTTTCTCGCCTGTTTCTCCATCGTTTCCGCTCCACGGCAAGAGATACCGCGAGTACGCTGATGTCTAGAATTCCATGTGTCTCGCGTACCACCTTTTCTCCCCGCAGCGAAGTTGTCTGGATTCTTTCCTACATTTACCAGGCTTATCTGCGTTTACTACATACGGATATGTCAGTCCCTTTGAGATTAACCGGATATGGAACGTTTTATTGTAGCTCGAATTTATATTCGAAAGAGAGACATGATAAACATATAAACAATATATGAGAAAATCAACAGTCAAAAAATTAAAGAATAAATAAACGAAGCTAAGCGCACCATCAATAAAAGTATGTTTTAAAAGAAAAATGATGATATGTTATAAGATTTCATCCTACATCGTTCGAGGCAATAAAGTGATCGGCATCTACAATCTTTACATATTTAATTCGCATAACAGAAAATCACACCTGAACTTAGTCTTAAGTGTAATATTAAGATTCACATTATTTGTATACAGCATTACTTATCACTTATCAGAGAAAAATAAATCAAGAAGTTATCGAGTAATTACGAGAATTTATTATGATTGCTTGAACGATCATAAAGTCATAAATACGAAAAGATTATTACTTAGCGAACACGGCGTTTGTGGCAAAAATGCGATAATGTCACGTGGAAACTATAAACGCCCTCGCGTATATATGTAAATCGCAGAAAAGGAAACTCCTTGTGTAAACGTCATTAGCATGTGCGTTACAGAAAATTATTCTCAGGCAGGCGTTAGTGGGTGGTCATTGCCGATGCTGAGTCAACAGATAATAACGTGCAATGATACCTCGAGTGCTGATCCGATTCAACAGCTCGCGCCTTGATCTCCTCTCTCTGAATCATTGTCATCGATATGCAGCCACGCGCATAGTGTATTAAACATTACGAATGCTGTCCACACACGTTCTCTCCCACCGTCAGATCCTCGCGTCGATCCGGTTGGTATTTCGTGGCGAGGCGTGAATGTTCTCTTTCAAGCGCGTGCCTGCGGCTAACCTCACGACCGAAAACCTGTTCGAGAGTCCTCCACCTCGGGATCGGTCCTCGATGACGTCGCTGACGAGGCTCGTCAACGGGATCGCTCTCCTCGACAATCCCCTTTTGCGAATGAGCTCGGATCGACCATTGAACGTTTGGAATTATGGCTCTTAGTGAAAAGAATAAGTACCTCATATTTTGCATAATCTTAATCAACTCGTAAACAACTCTTAATCATTCTTAAACTTCTTTTATTCTTAATAAAGATCTTTTATTTATATCAAGATTATTTAAGAAGTAGATTTAAAAACGAAGAGCATTCTCAATCAGATTTAAAATTAATCAAATTGTAGCATGTGTCTATCTTGGTGAAAATTTTTTTCAAAATTTTTCATATAATTTTTCAGAATTTCTATATAATTTTATAATTTTCTCACATTTTTTGTATGAATTGGAATACTTCTTGGAAAATCTACATCTTTTCTTAGAATTTTCCATGTTAATTATGAAATATCGTAAAATTTCTAAGATTTCTTGTAAGTTCTGATGAAATATTATAAAATCTAAAAAATTTTTAAATATCTTTTAAAATTATGGGATGAGAAATTTCAGAATTCACATGTATGAAAAATTCTGAGAGATGTAAACTTTCCGAATATATCTGAGTATTTCTGAAAAATGTTCTAATTCGCATAAAAATTATAAGAAAAATTCATTATCAGGGAAATGTCAGTGTATTCTTCATGTTTCCATTTCTATTTTCTATATATAAATTAACTTTTATCTCAGTTTAACTTATATTTTATCTCTTCCTATTTCTTCTAAAATTAAAAAGATTAAAATTAATCTATCGGTAAAAATGAACAAACATACTTATCGAAATAAATTGTATTTTATATCGGATGATGATAACGCAAAAGCGCGCTATCGTTGAACGTGGCAGAAAGGAAAGCTCGCGAATTAACACAAGGATTGCTCGGGAATAATCGACGTCATATCAGCGTGTTCATACTCGATTTTCTACGCCGAGTATATCATCCTTTGAACGGCTGGACTAAATCAGCGAGTGCTCGCGCAGAGGATTAATGTCATGCAGGTACGAACTCCGAACTCGTTCGTCTCACGAACCATTTGAATAACGTTGCGAATAAGTTGTAGGATTCTTTTCTCACCTGCGTCTCCTGTCAAGTAACCGCGACAGGTCGGATTAACATCAATCCGATAACTTCGCGCCGATCCATCCTTAAATTCATAAGTCCTTCTTTCTCTCCCGCGTATGTTTCTCCCTTGTATCTTCAATCGGCTTTTCATCTTATTTTATTCGATAATACTTTTCAACGATGTCATTCTAAACTTGTCAAACGCTCACGGCTTCTGTCTCTCGATAATCTCATCAGTTGTCGTCTTCGTCGCTTCCTTCTTGTGATCGTATATTATTTCGTATTGCGTGTTGTATCGTAGATTTTGCAATCGTTCAGCCTTAATCCATGCAGCGTCGCCGCATTTATAAATCCGATTATAGCCGATATTTCAATCAGAACATTTTATGCAAGAAATATTTTAGTTGCTGTAATTGGTTCTTTGCAATAACTGCCAGCGAATAAAAATGTTTGTTCGAAAATGTCATTTGAATATATTAATATACAATATCAAAAGAAAATTTGATAATAGCTAGCAAATATATTTTTTTAGCGTTATAATATTCAATAAATATTACCAAACATAATAATAGTAATCAATTGTTTATTGGTAATAATTAAAAAAATGAGATAATATTTATCCTATGTAAGAATCATTTACTTGATCCAATATTGATTTAATATCGGCAGGCATTCTTGTCCCGGTGCTTAATTGCTGTACCGTATAGACTACAAAACAAACCAAACTTTGGCTAAAAGACAGATCCAGCACTGAGCTACATATTATGCCAATAATACTTAATATCAAAACTATATTAAATTACAATTAAATTACAAAATTAATAAATTTTTTCCACAACGAAATATTATATTGAATATCAATGTCATGTGATAAATATATTGGTGAAATATATATGTAATTAAATATTAATATATTATATATGTATAAAGAATAACAAAATGATAAAATACAAACTTTTTTATTTTAAATTTCACATGCGTATCAGTGTTTAAATCATCTTATAAACAAAATAAAGTTATAATTAATTTTTTTATTATTTAACTTTATATAAATACATTTCGTTAAACTGTTTTTGATATTATATTTTTTTTATACCATTTTTATTTTATTTTTAACACTGAGTCAATTGTATTATCAATACTGGTCGAATTGTATACTCAATGCTGGTTCAATTGTGTACTGGCCCGTACATTATTGGCGGTGTTGGATCAACATTAGCAATTAAGCACGGCATGGCATTACACCTGTGTTAAATCTATACTGGCACAACATTGGCGGTCAGTACTGCTGCGACAACAAACAGCACCGGCCCAAGATTATATCATTTTGACATTTCTACGTGAGAAAAGTAAAATTAGCGTTTAGTTAGTTTTGATTATATTAACTGAACACATTTAATTCAAATTATTTCACCAAAGTTTTATCATATAGTTATCATCCAGACTTGATTATTATACAATCCCTTTTCCAGTGAAGATATCTCTTATGAAAACCATTATTTAGATAAATACTTTTATGACAGACATTGTAGACATTGTAGACGATGTATATTTAATAAAAATCATGATATTTGTTAATATTGTTAATTGTGCTGCAGTGCATTTTGCTTTAAGGAGATTTTACGACACACACACACAAACACATATATATATATATATATATATATATATATATATATATATATATATATAGTAGTACGTACGTACGTTACGTTAGTTAGTTACGTTACGTAACGTTATTACTATACTAACTACACACAAACTATAACTAATAACTAATAATTACTTA